>NC_088400.1:4782296-4839796 GCF_034236695.1 Oncorhynchus nerka
GCACTACTGTTCACCACTACTGTTCACCACTACTGTTCACCACTACTGCACTACTGTTCACCACTACTGCACTACTGTTCACCACTACTGTTCACCACTACTGTTCACCACTACTGTACTACTATTCACCACTACTGTACTACATTTACATTACATTTAAGTCATTTAATAGACGCACTTATCCAGAGCGACTTACAAATTGGTGCTTTCACCTTATGACATCCAGTGGAACTGCCACTTTACAATAGTGCATCTAAATCTTTTAAGGGGGGGGGAGGATTACTTTATCCTATCCTAGGTATTCCTTAAAGAGGTGGGGTTTCAGGTGTCTCCGGAAGGTGGTGATTGACTCCGCTGTCCTGGCGTCGTGAGGGAGTTTGTTCCGCCATTGGGGGGCCAGAGCAGCGAACAGTTTTGACTGGGCTGAGCGGGAACTGTACTTCCTCAGTGGTAGGGAGGCGAGCAGGCCAGAGGTGGATGAACGTAGTGCCCTTGTTTGGGTGTAGGGCCTGATCAGAGCATGGAGGTACTGAGGTGCCGTTCCCCTCACAGCTCCGTAGGCAAGCACCATGGTCTTGTAGCGGATGCGAGCTTCAACTGGAAGCCAGTGGAGAGAGCGGAGGAGCGGGGTGACGTGAGAGAACTTGGGAAGGTTGAACACCAGACGGGCTGCGGCGTTCTGGATGAGCTGTAGGGGTTTAATGGCACAGGCAGGGAGCCCAGCCAACAGCGAGTTGCAGTAATCCAGACGGGAGATGACAAGTGCCTGGATTAGGACCTGCGCCGCTTCCTGTGTGAGGCAGGGTCGTACTCTGCGGATGTTGTAGAGCATGAACCTACAGGAACGGGCCACCGCCTTGATGTTATTTGAGAACGACAGGGTGTTGTCCAGGATCACGCCAAGGTTCTTAGCGCTCTGGGAGGAGGACACAATGGAGTTGTCAACCGTGATGGCGAGATCATGGAACGGGCAGTCCTTCCCGGGAGGAAGAGCAGCTCCGTCTTGCCGAGGTTCAGCTTGAGGTGATGATCCGTCATCCACACTGATATGTCTGCCAGACATGCAGAGATGCGATTCGCCACCTGGTCGTCAGAAGGGGGAAAGGAGAAGATTAATTGTGTGTCGTCTGCATAGCAATGATAGGAGAGACCATGTGAGGTTATGACAGAGCCAAGTGACTTGGTGTATAGCGAGAATAGGAGAGGGCCTAGAACAGAGCCCTGGGGGACACCAGTGGTGAGAGCACGTGGTGAGGAGACAGATTCTCGCCACGCCACCTGGTAGGAGCGACCTGTCAGGTAGGACGCAATCTAAGCGTGGGCCGCGCCGGAGATGCCCAACTCGGAGAGGGTGGAGAGGAGGATCTGATGGTTCACAGTATCGAAGGCAGCCGATAGGTCTAGAAGGATGAGAGCAGAGGAGAGAGAGTTAGCTTTAGCAGTGCGGAGCGCCTCCGTGATACAGAGAAGAGCAGTCTCAGTTGAATGACTAGTCTTGAAACATGACTGATTTGGATCAAGAAGGTCATTCTGAGAGAGATAACGGGAGAGCTGGCCAAGGACGGCACGTTCAAGAGTTTTGGAGAGAAAAGAAAGAAGGGATACTGGTCTGTAGTTGTTGACATCGGAGGGATCGAGTGTAGGTTCACCACTACTGTTCACCACTACCACTACTGTTCACCACTACTGTTCACCACTACTGTTCACCACTACTGCACTACTGTTCACCACTACTGTTCACCACTACTGCACTACTGTTCACCACTACTGTACTACTGTTCACCACTACTGTTCACCACTACTGTACTACTGTTCACCACTACTGTTCACCACTACTGCACTACTGTTCACCACTACTGTACTACTGTTCACCACTACTGTACTACTGTTCACCACTACTGCACTACTGTTCACCACTACTGTACTACTGTTCACCACTACTGTACTACTGTTCACCACTACTGCACTACTGTTCACCACTACTGTACTACTGTTCACCACTACTGTAATACTGTTCACCACTACTGTTCACCACTACTGTACTACTGTTCACCACTACTGTACTACTGTTCACCACTACTGTACTACTGTTCACCACTACTGCACTACTGTTCACCACTACTGTACTACTGTTCACCACTACTGTACTACTGTTCACCACTACTGCACTACTGTTCACCACTACTGTACTACTGTTCACCACTACTGTACTACTGTTCACCACTACTGCACTACTGTTCACCACTACTGTACTACTGTTCACCACTACTGTTCACCACTACTGCACTACTGTTCACCACTACTGTACTACTGTTCACCACTACTGTTCACCACTACTGTACTACTGTTCACCACTACTGTACTACTGTTCACCACTACTGCACTACTGTTCACCACTACTGTACTACTGTTCACCACTACTGTACTACTGTTCACCACTACTGCACTACTGTTCACCACTACTGTACTACTGTTCACCACTACTGTTCACCACTACTGTTCACCACTACTGTTTACCACTACTGTACTACTGTTCACCACTACTGTTCACCACTACTGTACTACTGTTCACCACTACTGTACTACTGTTCACCACTACTGTACTACTGTTCACCACTACTGCACTACTGTTCACCACTACTGCACTACTGTTCACCACTACTGTTCACCACTACTGTTCACCACTACTGTTTACCACTACTGTACTACTGTTCACCACTACTGTTCACCACTACTGTACTACTGTTCACCACTACTGTACTACTGTTCACCACTACTGTACTACTGTTCACCACTACTGCACTACTGTTCACCACTACTGCACTACTGTTCACCACTACTGTACTACTGTTCACCACTACTGTTCACCACTACTGTACTACTGTTCACCACTACTGCACTACTGTTCACCACTACTGTACTACTGTTCACCACTACTGTACTACTGTTCACCACTACTGCACTACTGTTCACCACTACTGTACTACTGTTCACCACTACTGTTCACCACTACTGTTCACCACTACTGTACTACTGTTCACCACTACTGTTCACCACTACTGTTCACCACTACTGTTCACCACTACTGTACTACTGTTCACCACTACTGTTCACCACTACTGTTCACCACTACTGTTCACCACTACTGTACTACTGTTCACCACTACTGCACTACTGTTCACCACTACTGTTCACAACTACTGTTCACCACTACTGTACTACTGTTCACCACTACTGTTCACCACTACTGTTCACCACTACTGTTCACCACTACTGTACTACTGTTCACCACTACTGCACTACTGTTCATCACTACTGTACTACTGTTCACCACTACTGTTCACCACTACTGTACTACTGTTCACCACTACTGTTCACCACTACTGTACTACTGTTCACCAGGGCCCCATATCAGGTCAAACTGTATAGGGGTATTGTGTGTAGATTGCTGAGGGCATTTTTAATTTAATCCATTTTAGAATAAGGCTGTAACCAAAAGTGTGACACCAATCAGTCCCCCGAGGACTGGAGGTTCCCAGGCCTGCGAGTGTAACGTAACATTAATCAATTGGTGTGTGTGTGTGTGTGTGTGTGTGTGTGTGTGTGTGTGTGTGTGTGTGTGTGTGTGTGTGTGTGTGTGTGTGTGTGTGTGTGTGTGCTGCGGCGTTGCAGCTCTCTCATCCCTTCCAGGCTTCTGGGAGGGAGGGTGGACAATGAGCCTGTCATAGCAGATGGAAGCAATGTCCCCACGCGCTCTTGCAACTTTCATGGCTAGGATCAGTTTTTTCCTCTTCTGGCACACAACTTCAGAAGAAGAAGATATATGTTCCCCTTAGGTTCCTGAGGTTCTGGAAAGAGCCAAGAACTTAAGGCACATCGCCTCAGTGCTTTTATGCATACATCTAGTCAGTAGGCACATGACCGCTGCATGCAATTGCTGTAGGATCAGCAGAGGCATTCAGGGCCGTTAGAGGGACATGAAATAGGTTACGTACATTGTGTCCACCAATGCCCCTGGGATAATGTACATTTGCTGAAGCATTATGACAACTCAGTGACACATGGTGGGGATTAACTGAGCTGGGCTTGAGTCATTGATAAGTCATTGTCTCAACGCAGCCTTATAATGCAGTGAAAGAATCCCGGAACCCAAATGATTTGGGTGGATTCCATCCTCCTTATAGTGCTGTGAAAGAATCCCGGAACCCAAATGATTTGGGTGGATTCCATCCTCCTTATAGTGCAGTGAAAGAATCCCGGAACCCAAATGATTTGGGTGGATTCCATCCTCCTTATAATGCAGTGAAAGAATCCCGGAACCCACATGATTTGGGTGGATTCCATCCTCCTTATAGTGCAGTGAAAGAATCCCGGAACCCAAATGATTTGGGTGGATTCCATCCTCCTTATAATGCAGTGAAAGAATCCCGGAACCCAAATGATTTGGGTGGATTCCATCCTCCTTATAGTGCAGTGAAAGAATCCCGGAACCCAAATGATTTGGGTGGATTCCATCCTCCTTATAATGCAGTGAAAGAATCCCGGAACCCAAATGATTTGGGTGGATTCCATCCTCCTTATAGTGCAGTGAAAGAATCCCGGAACCCAAATGATTTGGGTGGATTCCATCCTCCTTATAGTGCAGTGAAAGAATCCCGGAACCCAAATGATTTGGGTGGATTCCATCCTCCTTATAGTGCAGTGAAAGAATCCCGGAACCCAAATGATTTGGGTGGATTCCATCCTCCTTATAAAACATATTTTAGTTTCCAAAAGGTATCGAAATTGTCAACAAAACTTAATCAAGTAGCCAGTTGTGAAGAGAAAGAATCCTTCTAAAGCGGTCAATGCCACGATTGAGAGAGGTCACAAGGCCAGATATGATGGGTATTTTATTAGTGTCTAGCAGAGAGTCAATCAGCTCTTTGAAATCCAGTTTCAACTCTTCAGAGCTGCCCTTCATAATGTCATTAAAACCCAGATGGACTACGATAAAATCGATGTCAGTGTCCTGAAATAGTGCATCCGTGAGCAGCTTAGTAATGTCACTTACTCAAGCTCCAATAATTTTTTTCACCCAGAACAATCACATTTCTTACCACGGAGCTGCCAAAATAACGGCTGGCGAGAAGGACGAGGAAACCCACCCACTCCCATGCGCCACAGGATTCAGAGAAACCTTTAAGGACGGGCGAGAGAGGCAGGATAACTTGAGCCCGCAGCTCCCGACGTCTGGTGCAGGCCTCCTCCAACAGATGGAGAAGCCCCACTCGAACCAGAGCAGGGACTGAATGGCGCCGACTAGGAGTAGGCACAGCGGACACAGGTACCCCCGGCGACGACGATGCAGGAATATCAGGTTTGAGGGTGGCAAAGCTACTTGTTGCTCTGGTGTAGACTGCTTTGCTGGAGCCTGCTGTATGCTGTCTTCTACGGATCGTGATATGCGACCATTGTTTATTGCCATGCTCCTTCGACTCCGCTATCAGATGGGAGAGGCGAGGCAATAGATTACAGTTTATGGGCCCTGGTCAAAAGTAATGAAGTTAATAGGGTGCCATTTGGGACTTATCCATGGACTTGGCCACTTCCTGTTCCTGACGGGGCTTCTCCATCTGCCCGTCCTTAAAGGGCCACTTCCTGTTCCTGTTCCCAGCCTTTAGTACAATTCCAGAGTTTTTTTTAGTCCATAGAAAACAGTCTGTCTACAGAGTGCTCTTACAACTCTAATTTACAACTTTAATTAATTAAGCTGTTGGGTGGGGTGCTAATCTGACATGTGGAATTGTTTTAAGATATTCATAAATGGCAACAAAAAAAAGGACAATAACAAAAACAATCATGTGAAACATGTTTTTGAAGAGTCTGTTGTAAATGGAGTAGATATAAAACAAATCAATAAATATACAGTACCAGACAAAAGTTTGGACACACCTACTCATTCAAGGTTTTTTATTTATTTTTACTATTTTCTACATTGAAGAATAAAAACTATGATATAACACATATGGAATCATACATATCGTAAGCAAAAAACTGTTAAATAAATCAAAATGTATTTGAGATTTGAAATTTTTCAAAACAGCCACCCTTAGCCTTGATGACAGCTTTGTACACTCTTGGTATTCTCTCAACCAGCTTCATCTGGAATGCTTTTTCAACAGTCTTGAAGGAGTTCCCACATATGCTAAGCACTTGTTGGCTGCTTTTCCTTCACTCTGCGGTCCAACTCATCCCAAACCCTCTCAATTGGATTGAGGTCGGGTGATGGGGAAGCTAGGTCATCTGATGCAGCACTCCATCACTCTCCTTCTTGGGAAAATAGCCATTACACAGCCTGGAGGTGTTTTGGGTCATTGCCCTGTTGAAAAACAAGCCCAAACCAGATGGAATGGCGTATTGCTGCAGAATGCTGTGGTAGCCCAGCTGGTTAAGTGCGCCTTCAATTCTAAATAAATCACTGACAGTGTCCCCAGTTCACGTCCAGGGTCTGGAGAGCGTTCATGGAACGTCTGGGGGGGTCTCGGACATCCTCACCTCACGTTTTCACCCCGAGAGTAACGGTCAGGTGGAGAGAGTAAATCAGGATGTGGGTAGATTTCTGCGGTCATATTTCCAGGACCGGCCGGGGGAGTGGGCGGCGTTCATCCCCTGGGCAGAGATGGCCCAAAACTCACTCTGCCACTCCTGCCTGTCCTTTCCAGTGCATACTGGGGTGTCAGCCGGTTCTGGCACCGTGTCATCAGAGCCAGATCAAAGCTCCTGCGGTGGACGAATGGTTTAAGTGCTCGGAGGAGACCTGGGACGCCGCCCATGTGCACCTGCAACGGGCAGTGAGGCGACAGAAGGCGAGCGCCGAACGCCGCCGCAGTGAGGCGACAGAAGGCGAGCGCCAAACGCCACCGCAGTGAGGCGACAGAAGGCGAGCGCCGAACGCCACCGCAGTGAGGCGACAGAAGGCGAGCGCCGAACGCCGCCGCAGTGAGGCGACAGAAGGCGAGCGCCGAACGCCACCGCAGTGAGGCGACAGAAGGCGAGCGCCGAACGCCACCGCAGTGAGGACCCGTTGTTTGCCCCGGGGGACCGGGTCTGGCTCTCGACCCGAAACCTGCCCCCCCGCCTGCCCTGCTGGAAGCTGTGTCAGCGGTTTGTGGGGCAATTCACAGGAGACTGAACGAGGTATGCTACAGGTTACAGCTTCCCCCAGATTACCATATTAACCCCTCGTTCCATGTGTCTCTCCTCAGGCCGGTGGTGGCTGGTCCACTCCAGGAGTGTGAGGTGCGGGAGGTTCCTCCGCCCCTTCTGAACATCGAGGGGGCCCCGGCATATGCTGTTCGAGCCATCCTGGACTCGCGGCGTCGGGCGAGGGGCCTTCAGTACCTCGTGGAGTGGGAGGGGTACGGTCCAGAGGAGAGATGCTGGGTGCCGGTGGAGGACGTCTTGGACCCTTCGTTGCTGTGGGAGTTCCACCGTCTCCATCCGGATCTCCCTGGGCCTCGTCCTCCGGGTCGTCCCCTACGTCGGTGTCGGCACACTGCTCGAGCCGCGCTTCAAGGGGGGGGGTTACTGAAGTTGGTCCCTCTCCTTGTTCGGGCGGTGTTCGGCGGTCAACGTCACCAGCCTTCTAGCCATCGCCGGTCCACTTTTAATTTTCCATTTGTTTTGTCTTTGTCTTACACACCTGGTTTCATTCCCCCAATTACCTGTTCATTATTTAACCCTCTGTTCCCCCATGTTTGTTTGTGAGTGATTGTTTCTATGTAGGTAGGCCTTAAAGATGTAATTAATTTTCTATCAGGCTGAAAAAGAAAACTCTACTAACTGTAAAAAGCTCTGGATAAAAGCATCAGCTGAATAAAAACTGTATAGCTATCTATACAGGCAGCCCATTCTGATATTTCTTCCACTAATATGTCCTTTGACCAATTAATTCCGATTTTTTCACACCATATCTTTTTCGGAGCTTACGATTAGTCAAAAGACCAATTAGTGACAAAAAAGTAATTGGGCTGTCAGTATAAAACGCAGCCAAAGAAATGTTGGACTATTTGACATCATCAGTTTGTAAATAGGGGGCGCTGTATCTAACTGAAACAAAAACAAGGAAAGCCATGTGCTCAGAGAGAAACAAGGCAACGAGTAGTTAGCTTGCTAAATAAGTAGCAATAATAGATTTGTTTCACACTTCAATAAGACAGGCAGCAACGATAAAGCATCTAACGTTACACTTCTATTTTAGTTTCAAATTGCATTGCTGATATTCCATGATGCTAACGCATTTAGCCTCAAAAAGCACAAAGGCATTGCTTGCAATGGACACAGGAGCTAGCTAGCCGTTATAAGCCAAGGAGGTAGCCATCCACCGTCAACCAGTTTTACAGTGCGCAACACATGCACAAAATAATCTCAAGCTTTTCAATTCATATTTCACAATTATCCTAGCTATCATCAATAGCTAAATGCATAAAAGGAACACATGATTAGCGAGCTAGGTAACTGTAGCCAGGTTAGCTAATCATGTTTTCCTTTTAGCTAACTGAGCATGCAGAACTAGCTAGACATCTTTAGCTTACTTGCTTTAGTCTCAAGTCGAAAGACGAGGAATGCACGACCTGAGATTGTTAGCTATGAGATGGGGAGTGCAAATGCAGAGTCGTTTTCAAGTTTGACAGGTGCCCTTGGTGTCTGAAGTTTCTGCTGCGACGACAAGGCAAATATCATTGCTAGCTAGCTAGCATGCCAATATTGTTAGCTTAGCTAGCTACCTCCAAATCAAAATATAGCCTAAGGCTACTTAGCTAACTGGTTCATGTTAGCTGGCCCCCACAGCTCCCCAGCCCCTTCAACTCTTCACCTCCACAGCCAGCACCTCAGCCTCCTAAATTATTATCTATCACAATCAACACCAGGCCCTACTAATAAACTCACACCAACTTCAATTTAAATAAACAACCTGTTACCTCAACTTTAGCCCCTGCCCCTCACCACCATCTATCCCTATAATCAACACCAGTTCAACTGATAAAGTCCAGATGTATGAGGTCTAGTAGCCGCAGAGAAACTCCAGCCTCCTCCTCCTGACTCTAAACCACTGCATCCTCCCCCTCCATGATAGGTCAGCTACATTATCACCCTGCTCCTCTATGATTAGTTAGCTACATCATCACCCTGCTCCTCTATCATTAGTCAGCTACATCATCACCCTGCTCCTCTATGATAGGTCAGCTACATCACCCCTCCTCCTCCATGACAGGTCAGCTACATCACCCCTCCTCCTCCATGACAGGTCAGCTACATCATAACACCTGCTCCTCTATGATAGGTCAGCTACATCATCACCCCTCCTCCTCCATGACAGGTCAGCTACATCATCACCCTCCTCCTCTATGATAGGTCAGCTACATCATCACCCCTGATCCTCCATGACAGGTCAGCTACATCACCCCTCCTTCTCCATGATAGGTCAGCTACATCATCCTCCTTCTCCTCCATGACAGGTCAGCTACATCACCCTCCTTCTTCTCCATGATAGGTCAGCTACATCACCCCTTCTCCTCCATGATAGTTCAGCTACATCATCCTCCTTCTCCTCCATGATAGGTCAGCTACATCATCCTCCTTCTCCTCCATGACAGGTCAGCTACATCACCCCTTCTCCTCCATGATAGGTCAGCTACATCATCCTCCTTCTCCTCCATGATAGGTCAGCTACATCATCCTCCTTCTCCTCCATGATAGGTCAGCTACATCATCCTCCTTCTCCTCCATGATAGGTCAGCTACACCTCCCCCTCCTCTTCCATGACAGGTCAGCTACATCATCTTCCTTCTCCTCCATGATAAGTCTGCTACATCACTTTCCTTCTCCTCTATGATAGGTCAGCTACATCATCTTCCATCTCCTCCATGATAGGTCAGCTACATCATCACCCCTGATCCTCTATGATAGGTCAGCTACATCACCCTCCTCCTCTATGATAGGTCAGCTACATCACCCTCCTCCTCCATGACAGGTCAGCTACATCACCCCTCCTCCTCCATGATAGGTCAGCTACATCATCACCCCTCCTCCTCTATGATAGGTCAGATACATCACCCTCCTCCTCCATGACAGGTCAGCTACATCATCACCCCTCCTCCTCCATGATAGGTCAGATACATCACCCTCCTCCTCCATGATAGGTCAGCTACATCATCTTCCTTCTCCTCCATGATAGGTCAGCTACATCATCTTCCTTCTCCTCCATGATAGGTCAGCTACATCACCCTCCTCCTCCATGATAGGTCAGCTACATCATCATCAACACCTACCTCATCTGTATAACTGCCAGAGATCATTGACTAAGTCAGTCCTGTGTGGTTGCGGTTTGCTGTAGTGTTGCTACTGTAGGCTTGTGTCCCAAATGGCCCACTATTACCTGTGTAGTGCCCTACTTTTGACCAGAGCCCTATGAGCCCTGGTCAAAAGTAGTGCACTGCATAGGGAATAGGGTGCCATTTGGGACCCAGATGCATCCTCAGGCCTGTTTAAAGGGCCCGTGAGGACGTTTCTCTCCAGATCATCCTGATGTCCTGGTTGTGTGTTGATACAGTACGCTTCACACAGGATCAATACTCTGCTGAGAACATAATGGAGTCTCTCTGAGGGTGACTGGACTGGACTGGCTGAGCAACTAACGTTTAGAGGTCCACACACACACACGCACACGCACACGCACGCACACACGCACACACACACACACACACACACACACACACACACACACACACGCAACACGCACGCACACAAACACAAACACACACACACACACACACGCACACGCACACGCACACAACACACACACACACACACACACACACACACACACACACACACACACACACACACACACACACACACACACACACACACACACACACACACACACACACACAGACTGAAGTTTAGAGGCCCATTGGATGGGTGCTGCCTATATCTACCATATCCATCATGACTCTGTCCAAACTGTTTTAATCAGCATCTATTTAGTGGCGGTTCATTGGTTGACAGTTCTATAGTTGGCAGGATTCATTCATTAATTAAGTAAAATTGTCTAAAGCCTCTGCCTGATGAAAGGTTTTGAAATGTTTAAACGAGCAAATTATTGACCCCAATCAGAAAGATGGCAAAGAAACAAATATTCCCAACATCTTGTTATTGAATGTTGTCCAAAGACTGCTGTTTCAGTGAAGTAACTCTTGGTTTAATGTCATTCTAAAGGCTGTTATCTAATATAATTACATGGTGGTTACGTCAACAGAGTTCTTGGTGTTTGAAGATGTTTGTGTGATAACTCTCTCGACATCGTGGTCTAGTCCACCATTACGTAAGTACATGAACTTCTAATCTCAACAAAACTCAACAACTAACTGTTGGATTAAATTTAAATATTTAAATATGAATGAATTGCTACAGGGAGCAGTTACAGACCCACATCACTGTTACAAAATAGTGCCGTTCCAGAATATCCAGCTATTCTAGTCAATACAAACATTCCAGGAAGATTCAGACATTCTAGAACACACTGATATTCTAGATTGAACACGCAGACATTCTAGAGGATTCAGACATTCTAGAACACACTGATATTTTAGATAGAACACCCAAACATTGTAGAAGATTCAGACATACTAGAACACCCAGATATTCTAGATAGAACACCCAGACATTCTAGATATAACATCCAGACATTATAGATAGAGCACCCAGACATACTAGAAAGAACAACCAGACATTCTAGAAAGACCACCCAGACATACTAGAACGAACACTCAGACATTCTAGAACAGTCAGATATTCTAGAACACCCTGTGATTCTCAAACATTCAGCCATTCCAAGAAAGAAACCTGACATCACGGTTCACTAACAAACACCAATCAGTCCATACTGGCTATAATGAAATATGATAATACTTTGTCTTGTTGTGTTTACACTCTGTCAGAGACTGGGGTGGAGACGGAGGCTGCCAATGTGGAGAAGAAGTTGACAGTTGTCACCTGGGTAATCGTTGTGCTCCCAAGCGTTTTAATACAGGCAAACTTCTGCAAGGCAACAGCAGAAAACATTTGCACTCAATGAATAAGAGATGAGAAGAAAAGTGGTGCTCCTGCATTTCGTTTAAAAAGGAGAGAGAAAAAACACTAAATATTACACACTTGCTGTGAAACGGGTTTTATGGAATAATTTACCTCAAGGCAGGTGTATCATGTAACCAAATAAAGCAGCAGGAGGAGAAATGATAAAACACTGTGTACCTGTAAATAAATGTCCTGGAATAAAACTGTTCTCTCTCTTCATCCTTGGTTAAGCTCCATCTAGCACTCTCTCCATCACTATCGGAGACTCGGAGAGGAGAACCTGTTGGTTGGATGGTCATCTGGATTGAATTTGTTCTTAACTGACTTGCCAAGTTAAATAAAGGTTCAAATATATTATATTTTTTAATGAAAACCAATTGTACGCTCGGTTTCCTGAATCCAAGCAGCAAGAAACATCTCACTGGAACTAAGAAAGTGTTCAGCGGCGTGCCCAAATATCACTCCAGCAGCAAACGAAAATAGACTCTAACCCTCTTCAGAGTAGCCTCCAGAAACCACTTTAATAACCCCACACAACCCTTTTTTACTTGCTGTTGTGTAATCTAGAACGCTTCCTAACAGCTCTCTTATTAACTTACTTATGCCCATTAGGCATGAAACGGATCCAGTCACAATGGGGTTGTGGTGGGAAAACAGTAACAGCCTTTTCCTGACAAAGATCACAGGAAATAGAATAAGTCATAGAATCAGACTGTTGCTCCCCACATGAGTACTTGACTCCTAAATGGCATCCTATTCTCTCCCAGTACACTACTTTTGACAAGAGCCCTATGGCCCTGGTAAAAAAAAATATAGGGTATACGGTAGGGTATAGGGTGTGCATCCTAAACGATATCATAACCGCCATCGATAAGAGACAATGCTGTGCAGCCGTACTCATCGACCTGGCCAAGACGTTCGACTCTGTCAATCACCACATTCTTATCGGCAGACTCAACAGCCTTGGTTTCTCAAATGATTGCCTTGCCTGGTTCACCAATTACTTCTCAGACAGATGACACAATTCTGTGTACTTCTGGCCCTTCTTTGGACACTGTGTTGACAAACCTCCAGACGAGCTTCAATGCCATACAACTCCCCTTCGGTGGCCTCCAACTGCTCTTAAATGCAAGTAAAACTAAATGCATACTCTTCAGCCGATCGCTGCCCAACCCTGCCTGCCCGTATAGCATCACTACTCTGGACGGTTCTGACCTAGAGTATGTGGACAACTACAAATAACTAGGTGTCTGGTTAGACTGTAAACTCTCCTTCCAGACTCACATTAAGCATCTCCAATCCAAAATTAAATCTAGAATCGTCTTCCTACTTCGCAACAAAGCATCCTTCACTCATGCTGCCAAACATACCCTCATAAAACTGACTATCCTACCGATCCTTGACTTCGACGATGTCATTTACAAAATAGCCTCCAATACCCTACTCAGAAAATTGGATGCAGTCTATCACAGTGCCATCCGTTTTGTCACCAAAGCCCCATATACTACACACCACCTGTATGCTCTCGTTGGCTGGCCCTCGCTTCATATTCATATTCATGCCAAACCCACTGGCTACAGGTTATCTACAAGTCTCTGCTAGGTAAAGCCCCGCCTTATCTCAGCTCACTGGTCACCTCAGCAGCAACCACCCGTAGCACGCACTCCAGCAGGTATATTTCACTGGTCACCCCCAAAGCCAATTCCTCCTTTGGCCGCCTTTCCTTCCAGTTCTCTGCTGCCAATGACAGGAACGAACTGCAAAAATCACTGAAGCTGGAGACACATATCTCCCTCACTAACTTTAAGCACCAGCTGTACATAGCCCATCTGTAAATAGCCCATCGAACTATCTCATCCCCACACTGTTATTTTTTTATTTTATTTTGCTCCTTTGCACCCCAGTATCTCTACTTGCACATTCATCTTCTGCACATATATCACTGCAGTGTTTAATTGGTATATTGTAATTACTTCGCCACCATGGCCTATTTATTGCTTTACCTCCCTTGTCTTACCTAATTTGCACACACTGTATATAGACTTTTTCTACTGTATAATTGACTGTATGTTTGTTTATTCCATGTGTAACTCTGTGTTGTTTGTGTCGCACTGCTTTGCTTTATCTTGGCCAGGTCACAGTTGTAAATGAGAACTTGTTCTCAACTAGTCTACCTGGTTAAATAAAGGTGAAATAATAAATAAATAAAATAAAAAGACAGTAGGGTATAGGGTATACGGTATACGGTAGGGTATAGGGTATACGGTAGGGGATTGGGTATACGGTAGGGTGTAGGATATATGGTAGGGTATAGGGTATACGGTAGGGTACAGGGTATACGGTAGGGTATAGGGTATATGGTAGGGTATAGGGTATAGGGTATAGGGTATACTGTATATGGTAGGGTATAGGGTATACGGTAGGGTATAGGGTATACTCTAGGTTTTAGGGTATACGCTAGGGTATAGGATATATGGTAGTGTATAGGGTATACGGTAGAGTATAGAGTATACGGTAGAGTAAAGGGTATACGGTATACGGTAGGGTATAGGGTATATGGTAGGGGATTGGGTATACGGTAGAGTATAGAGTATACAGTAGAGTATAGAGTATAGGGTATAGGATATACAGTAGGGTATAGGGTATACGGTAGGGTATAGGGTATACGCTAGGGTATAGGGTATACGGTAGGGTATAGGGTATACGGTAGGGTATAGGGTATAGGGTATACGGTAGGGTATAGGATATACGGTAGGCTATAGAGTATACAGTAGGGTATAGGGTATACGGTAGAGTACATTACATTACATTTAAGTCATTTAGCAGACGCTCTTATCCAGAGTATAGGGTATACGGTAGAGTATAGGGTATACGGTAGGGTATAGGATATACGGTAGTGTATAGGGTATACAGTAGGGTACAGGGTATACGGTAGGGTATAGGGTATACGGTAGGGTATAGGGTATAGGGTAGGGTATAGGATATACGGTAGTGTATAGGGTATACGGTAGGGTATAGGGTATACAGTAGGGTATACGGTAGAGTATAGGGTATATGGTAGAGTATAGGGTATACGGTAGGGTATAGGGTATAGGGTATACGGTAGGGTATAGGGTATAGGGTATACGGTAGGGTATAGGGTATAGGGTATACGGTAGGGTATAGGGTATAGGGTATACGGTAGGGGATTGGGTATAGGGTATACGGTAGGGTATAGGGTATAGGGTATACGGTAGGGTATAGGGTATAGGGTATACGGTAGGGTATAGGGTATACGGTAGGGTATAGGGTATAGGGTATACGGTAGGGTATAGGGTATAGGGTATACGGTAGGGTATAGGGTATACGGTAGGGTATAGGGTATAGGGTATACGGTAGGGTATAGGGTATAGGGTATACGGTAGGGTATAGGGTATACGGTAGGGTATAGGGTATAGGGTATACGGTAGGGTATAGGGTATATGGTAGGGTATAGGGTATACGGTAGGGTATAGGGTATATGGTATACGGTAGGGTATAGGGTATAGGGTATACGGTAGGGTATAGGGTATAGGGTATACGGTAGGGTATAGGGTATATGGTAGGGTATAGGGTATAGGGTATAGGGTATACGGTAGGGTATAGGGTATAGGGTATACGGTAGGGTATAGGGTATATGGTAGGGTATAGGGTATAGGGTATACGGTAGGGTATAGGGTATAGGGTATACGGTAGGGTAAAGGGTATAGGGTATACGGTAGGGTATAGGGTATATGGTAGGGTATAGGGTATACGGTAGGGTATGGGGTATAGGGTATACGGTAGGGTATAGGGTATAGGGTATACGGTAGGGTATAGGGTATAGGGTATACGGTAGGGTATAGGGTATAGGGTATACGGTAGGGTATAGGGTAGGATCCCCCTGCAGGTAGAGGAGGATCGTTAGTGATTGGTGTCACCTGGGATCAGAGTATTTAAACTGTCACTAATCACCTCTCTCTCTCTCCGCTCCTCCAGGTATGAACAGACAGAGGAAGATAAGTGTTTCCAATAGCGTCATCAATCAGCCAATAGTTATGTTGTTGATGTTGGGGTGGTGCTGGAGACTGTCGTTAGCCCATAGAAACCCAATAAATAACATTGAGTTTGGCCTTACTGTGGTTAGCCCATAGAAACCCAATAAATAACATTGAGTTTGGCCTTACTGTGGTTAGCCCATAGAAACCCAATAAATAACATTGAGTTTGGCCTTACTGTGGTTAGCCCATAGAAACCCAAACATTGAGTTTGGCCTTACTGTGGTTAGCCCATAGAAACCCAATAAATAACATTGAGTTTGGCCTTACTGTGGTTAGCCCATAGAAACCCAATAAATAACATTGAGTTTGGCCTTACTGTGGTTAGCCCATAGAAACCCAATAAATAACATTGAGTTTGGCCTTACTGTCATTAGCCCATAGAAACCCAATAAATAACATTGAGTTTGGCCTTACTGTGGTTAGCCCATAGAAACCCAAACATTGAGTTTGGCCTTACTGTCGTTAGCCCATATAAACCCAATAAATAACATTGAGTTTGGCCTTACTGTCGTTAGCCCATAGAAACCCAATGAATAACATTGAGTTTGGCCTTACTGTCGTTAGCCCATAGAAACCCAATGAATAACATTGAGTTTGGCCTTACTGTCGTTAGCCCATAGAAACCCATAGAAACCCAATGAATAACATTGAGTTTGGCCTTACTGTCGTTAGCCCATAGAAACCCATAGAAACCCAATGAATAACATTGAGTTTGGCCTTACTGTCGTTAGCCCATAGAAACCCATAGAAACCCAATGAATAACATTGAGTTTGGCCTTACTGTCGTTAGCCTATAGAAACCCATAGAAACCCAATGAATAACATTGAGTTTGGCCTTACTGTCGTTAGCCCATAGAAACCCAATGAATAACATTGAGTTTGGCCTTACTGTCGTTAGCCTATAGAAACCCATAGAAACCCAATGAATAACATTGAGTTTGGCCTTACTGTCGTTAGCCTATAGAAACCCATAGAAACCCAATGAATAACATTGAGTTTGGCCTTACTGTCGTTAGCCCATAGAAACCCATAGAAACCCAATGAATAACATTGAGTTTGGCCTTACTGTCGTTAGCCCATAGAAACGCTATATTAACAAATGTATCAGAAAATAAATCAAATCAGTTTGTTTTAAAGTGTTTCTCCTAGAAAGATCAGGACATTATTTATATACAGTGCCTTCGGGAATCATTCAGAATTCTTGACTTTTCCATAATTTGTTGGGGTACAGCCTTATTCTTAAATCATTTTTTTTCTCTCGCTTAAATCTACACACAATACCCTATTATGACAAAGCAAAAACTTTTAATTTTTTTTATAAAAACTTAAATTTCACATTTGCATAAGTATTCAGACCCTTTACTCAGTACTTTGTTGAAGCACGTTTGGCCGCGATCACAGCCTCTTCTTGGGTCTGACGCTACAAGCTTGGTTACACCTGTATTTGGGGAGTTTCTCCCATTCTTCTCTGCAGATCGTCGTTATGGGGTATTGTGTGTATATTGCTGAGGATTTTTTATTTATTTAATCCATTTGAGAATAAGGCTGTAATGTAACAAAATGTGGAATAAGTCAAGGGGTCTGAATACTTTCTGAAGGCACTGTATTTTATATGCATATTTAATCCTTTCTTTTTTGGGGGGCACTAAACTACTTTCATATATACTTCCGTAATTTGTTTTAAACTGGTACTGAGCTACCTACCTTCAGACGAGTCTTGTGAGGCTTGAGCAAAAGAACCGACATGTCCGTGTTCGTGAGATTCTCACCTTTCCTTAGAGGGGTCATATCAGTGTGTAGGCCACACAGTTCAGACGCTACAGACATTTTCGTGAGAAGACTGGTGTCTCATGGTCTAACAAACACCGCTGTAGCTCGGCCACCTTCCACTGCAGATGGGATGTGTCGTAGTCTGACAAACATCACTGTAGCTCGGCCACCTTCCACTGCAGATGGAGTGTCTCGTAGTCTGACAAACATCACTATAGCTCGGCCACCTTCCACTGCAGATGGAGTGTCTCGTAGTCTGACAAACATCACTATAGCTCGGCCACCTTCCACTGCAGATGGAGTGTCTCGTAGTCTGAAAAACATCACTGTAGCTCGGCCACCTTCCACTGCAGATGGGATGTCTCGTAGTCTGACAAAAACATCACTGTAGCTCGGCCACCTTCCACTGCAGATGGGATGTCTCGTAGTCTGAAAAACAGTCTGACAAACATCACTATAGCTCGGCCACCTTCCACTGCAGATGGAGTGTCTCGTAGTCTGACAAACATCACTATAGCTCGGCCACCTTCCACTGCAGATGGAGTGTCTCGTAGTCTGAAAAACACCACTGTAGCTCGGCCACCTTCCACTGCAGATGGGGTGTCTCGTGCAGAGTCTGACAAACACCACTGATGGAGTCGTAGCTGAAAAACACCTTCCACTGCAGATGGAGTGTCTCGTAGTCTGAAAACACACTGTAGCTCGGCCACCTTCCACTGCAGATGGAGTGTCTCTGTAGCTCGGCCACCTTCTGCAGAAAACATCACTGTCTAAAAACTCACGGCCACCTTCCACTGCAGATGGAGTGTCTCGTAGTCTGAAAAACATCACTGTAGCTCGGCCACCTTCCACTGCAGATGGGGTGTCTCGTAGTCTGACAAACACCACTGTAGCTCGGCCACCTTCCACTGCAGATGGAGTGTCTCGTAGTCTGACAAACATCACTATAGCTCGGCCACCTTCCACTGCAGATGGAGTGTCTCGTAGTCTGAAAAACATCACTGTAGCTCGGCCACCTTCCACTGCAGATGGGGTGTCTCGTAGTCTGACAAACATCACTGTAGCTCGGCCACCTTCCACTGCAGATGGAGTGTCTCGTAGTCTGAAAAACACAGCTCTAGCTCGGCCACCTTCCACTGCAGATGGAGTGTCTCGTAGTCTGAAAAACATCACTGTAGCTCGGCCACCTTCCACTGCAGATGGAGTGTCTCGTAGTCTGAAAAACATCACTGTAGCTCGGCCACCTTCCACTGCAGATGGAGTGTCTAGTCTGAAAACATCACTCTGAAAACCTTCCACTGCAGATGAGGTGTCAGTCTGACAAACACCTCGGCGGCCACCTTCCACTGCAGATGGAGTGTCTCGTGAAAAACATCAGTCTGAAAAACACAGCTCTAGCTCGGCCACCTTCCACTGCAGATGGAGTGTCTCGTAGTCTGAAAAACATCACTGTAGCTCGGCCACCTTCCACTGCAGATGGAGTGTCTCGTAGTCTGAAAAACATCACTGTAGCTCGGCCACCTTCCACTGCAGATGGAGTGTCTCGTAGTCTGAAAAACATCACTGTAGCTCGGCCACCTTCCACTGCAGATGAGGTGTCTCGTAGTCTGACAAACACCACTGTAGCTCGGCCACCTTCCACTGCAGATGGAGTGTCTCGTAGTCTGACAAACATCACTATAGCTCGGCCACCTTCCACTGCAGATGGAGTGTCTCGTAGTCTGACAAACATCACTATAGCTCGGCCACCTTCCACTGCAGATGGAGTGTCTCGTAGTCTGACAAACATCACTGTAGCTCGGCCACCTTCCACTGCAGATGGAGTGTCTCGTAGTCTGAAAAACACAGCTCTAGCTCGGCCACCTTCCACTGCAGATGGAGTGTCTCGTAGTCTGAAAAACACAGCTCTAGCTCGGCCACCTTCCACTGCAGATGGGGTGTCTCGTAGTCTGACAAACACCACTGTAGCTCGGCCACCTTCCACTGCAGATGGAGTGTCTCGTAGTCTGAAAAACATCACTGTAGCTCGGCCACCTTCCACTGCAGATGGAGTGTCTCGTAGTCTGAAAAACATCACTGTAGCTCGGCCACCTTCCACTGCAGATGGAATGTGTCTCGTAGTCTGAAAAACACCACTGTAGCTCAGCCACCTTCCACTGCAGATGGAATGTGTCTCGTAGTCTGAAAAACATCACTGTAGCTCGGCCACCTTCCACTGCAGATGGAGTGTCTCGTAGTCTGAAAAACATCACTGTAGCTCGGCCACCTTCCACTGCAGATGGCGGAGGTTGCCATTGGCGGATGTGATGGATTGAGACACAGTCCATATGCAAAACAGACATCTCTAGCTCAAACAAAAATAATTTTTGATGGGGGATTTTTTTATTATGTCAATTATATTTTCTCATCGACTCTAGGGGGTAGGCAGCTGCGTGGAGACTTCATTAGGTGCCCCAATGGAGGATCAGAGCCAGAATTCAAGTTTTTCAAGGGCAACACTCTGTCTCAGTCCAAGCCATTGCCAATGTATTTATTTATCAGATTAGTTAGGTGCTGTTTTTCATTCAGAAGTGTACTGTACGGCGCATTCAGAAAGTATTCAGACCACTTGACTTTTTTCCACGTTTTGTTTGGGCGACAGCCTTATTCTAAAATTGATTAAATAGTTATTTCCCCTTATCAATCGACACATAATACCACATAATGACAAAGCAAAAAACAGGTTTTTAGAAATGCTTGCAAATTTATTAAAAATGAGAAAATAACATATACATAAGTATTCAGACCTTTTACTCAGTACTTTGTTGAAACAGCTTTGGCAGCGATTTCAGCCTTGAATCTTCTTGGGAATGACACTTCAAGCTTGGCACAACTGTATTTGGGGTGTTGATCCACTTCTTCTCTGCAGATCCTCTCAAGCTCTGTCAGGTTGGATGGGGAGAGTCTCTGTGCAGCTATTTTTAGGTCTCTCTAGAGATGTTAGATCGGGTTTAACTCTGTGCTCTGGCTGGACCACTCAAGGAGATTCAGAGACTTGTCCCGAAGCCACTCTTGCATTGTTTTGGCTGTGTGTTAAGGGTCGTTGTCCTGTTGGAAGGTGAACCTTCACCCAGTCTGAGGTCCTGAGGGCTCTGGAGCTGTAACGTCTCTCGTCGGAAAGCATGGACCAAAACGCAGCGTGGTAAGTGTTCATGATTCTTTATTACTCAAAAAAACACTCAAACAAAATAACTAAGTGAAAAAACGAAACAGTTCTGTCAGGTGCAGACACTAAACAGAAAATAACTACCCACAAAACACAGGGGGGAGAGACAACGATAGACAGCTGCCTCTGATTGGGAACCACACTCGGCCAAAAACAAAGAAATAGAAAACATAGAAATAAAGAAACTGGAATGCCCACCCTAGTCACTCTCTATGGCCAGGGCATCACTGGATGATCTGGAAGTTTCTCCCATCTCCAGAGACGGACTCTGGAGATCTTTCAGAGTAACCATCGGATTCTTGGTCACCTCCCTGACCAAGGCCCTTCTCCTCTGATTGCTCAGTTTGGCCAGGCGGCCAGCTCTAGGAAGAGTTTTGGTGGTTCCAAACTGATTCCATTTAAGAATGATGGAGGCCACTGTGTTCTTGGGGACCTTCAATCCTGCAGACATTTTTGTTACCCTTCCCCAGATCCGTGCCTCGACACAATCCTGTCGCGGAGCTCTACGGACATTTCCTTCGACCTAATGGCTTAGTTTTGGCTCTGGCATGCACTGTCAACTGTGGGACTTTATATAGACAGGTGTGTGCCTTTCCAAATCATGTCCAATCAGTTGAATTTACAACAGGTGGACTCAAATCAACCTGTAGAAGCATCACAAGGTTGATGCATGGAAACAGGATGCACCTGAGCTCAATTTCGATTTTCATAGCAAAGGGTCTGAATACTTATGTAAATAAGGTATTTCTTTTTCTTTTAAAATTTTTGGCGAACAATTCTAAAAACCTGTTTTTCGCTTTGTCATCATGGGGTATTGTGATGTCATCATGGGGTATTGTGATGTCATCATGGGGTATTGTGATGTCATCATGAGGCATTGTGTGTAGACTGTTGCCACGAGAAAAGGGCAACCAGTGAAGAACAAACACCATTGTAAATACAACCCATATTTATGCTTATTCATTTTATCTTGTGTCCTTTAACTATTTGTACATTGTATATATATATATATAATATGACATTTGTAATGTCTTTACTGTTTTGAAACTTCTGTATGTGTAATGTTTACTGTTAATTTTTGTTGTTTTTCACTTTATATATTCACTTTGTATGTTGTCTACCTCACTTGCTTTGGCAATGTTAACACATGTTTCCCATGCCAATAAAGCCCTTGAATTGAATTGAATTGAATTGAAGGAAAACAATGATCTAAGGCTGTAACGTAACAAAATGTGTAAAAACTCAAAGGCACTGTATGCGCAGGTCTAAAAACTGATGTTGTAATAGTGTAAATAACGTTCTATTCCAAGGCCATTGCCCCATCGCCTGTTCATTTACCTAACCCCTGATTGACCAATTGATCCAAGACTTATTTTGCAAGACATTCTATTCTCCCTGTAGAATCTTACAAAACAGCCACTCTACTTTCTGAGCAATAAAAGACTGTATACCTCCCTTGCCGAAGGTCAGACTGTGTTTACAGTACAGATAACCCTACACATCCGTTGCATTCATCAGTGACTAACAGGGAAGACACAGGCACTCTCCACTTCAAAAACCATCTGCCCTGAATAGAGCCGTGTACATATCAGATATCAGTCTAAAACCATCTGCCCCGAATAGAGCCGTGTACATATCAGATCAGTCTAAAACCATCTGCCCCGAATAGAGCCGTGTACATATCAGATCAGTCTAAAACCATCTGCCCCGAATAGAGCCGTGTACATATCAGATCAGTCTAAAACCATCTGCCCCGAATAGAGCCGTGTACATATCAGATCAGTCTAAAACCATCTGCCCTGAATAGAGCTGTGTACATATCAGATCAGTCTAAAACCATCTGCCCCGAATAGAGCCGTGTACATATCAGATATCAGTCTAAAACCATCTGCCCCGAATAGAGCCGTGTACATATCAGATCAGTCTAAAACAATCTGCCCTGAATAGAGCTGTGTACATATCAGATCAGTCTAAAACCATCTGCCCCGAATAGAGCCGTGTACATATCAGATCAGTCTAAAACCATCTGCCCTGAATAGAGCCGTGTACATATCAGATCAGTCTAAAACCATCTGCCCCGAATAGAGCCGTGTACATATCAGATCAGTCTAAAACCATCTGCCCTGAATAGAGCCGTGTACATATCAGATCAGTCTAAAACCATCTGCCCCGAATAGAGCCGTGTACATATCAGATCAGTCTAAAACCATCTGCCCTGAATAGAGCCGTGTACATATCAGATCAGTCTAAAACCATCTGCCCCGAATAGAGCCGTGTACATATCAGATCAGTCTAAAACAATCTGCCCTGAATAGAGCCGTGTACATATCAGATCAGTCTAAAACAATCTGCCCCGAATAGAGCCGTGTACATATCAGATCAGTCTAAAACAATCTGCCCTGAATAGAGCCGTGTACATATCAGATCAGTCTAAAACCATCTGCCCCGAATAGAGCCGTGTACATATCAGATCAGTCTAAAACCATCTGCCCCGAATAGAGCCGTGTACATATCAGATCAGTCTAAAACCATCTGCCCCGAATAGAGCCGTGTACATATCAGATCAGTCTAAAACCATCTGCCCTGAATAGAGCCGTGTACATATCAGATCAGTCTAAAACCATCTGCCCTGAATAGAGCCGTGTACATATCAGATCAGTCTAAAACCATCTGCCCCGAATAGAGCCGTGTACATATCAGATCAGTCTAAAACCATCTGCCCCGAATAGAGCCGTGTACATATCAGATCAGTCTAAAACCATCTGCCCCGAATAGAGCCGTGTACATATCAGATCAGTCTAAAACCATCTGCCCTGAATAGAGCCGTGTACATATCAGATCAGTCTAAAACCATCTGCCCTGAATAGAGCTGTGTACATATCAGATCAGTCTAAAACCATCTGCCCTGAATAGAGCCGTGTACATATCAGATCAGTCTTCCACTCTCCCCGGGGCCAGACTCTGCTTCTGAGGCGGATGTCACCTGGATGTGTCCTCTCAGTCTCCCTCGGTAGATGTCTTCTGGATGTCTCTGAGGTAGATGTGTCCTGGATGTCTCGCATGTATATTTCTCCTGGATGTCTCCTCTCAGTCTCCCTCAGTAGATGTCTTCTGGATGTCTCTGAGGTAGATGTGTCCTGGATGTCTCGTGAGGTAGATGTCTCCTGGATGTCTCCTGAGTTGGATGTCTCCTGGATGTTTCCTGAGTTGGATGTCTCCTGAATGTCTCCTGAGGTAGATGTCTCCTGGATGTCTCCTGAGTTGGATGTCTCCTGGATGTCTCCTTTCAGTCTCCTGGATGTCTCATGAGGTAGATGTCTCCTAGATGTCTCCTGAGTTGGATGTCTCCTGGATGTCTCCTGAGGTAGATGTCTCCTGGATGGCTCCTTTCAGTCTCCTGGATATCTCATGAGGTAGATGTCTCCTGGATTTCTCCCGTCTCCTCTCAGTCTCCCTCGGCAGATATCTTCTGGATGTCTCTGAGGTAGATGTGTCCTGGATGTCTCCTGAGGTAGATGTCTCCTGGATGTCTCCTGGATGTCTCTGAGGTAGATGTCTCCTGGATGTCTCCTGGATGTCTCTGAGGTAGATGTCTCCTGGATGTCTCTGGGGTAGATGTCTCCTGGATGTCTCTGAGGTAGATGTCTCCTAGATGTCTTCTTTCAGTTCACTAGGTTAGAGTCCAACAGTCTCTCAGAGAGGGAGAGAGAGAGAGACCTTATACAGAGAGAGATACCTTATACTGAGAGAGAGACCATATGCTCAGAGAGAGAGACCTTATGCTGAGAGAGAGACCTTATACTGAGAGAGAGACCTTATGCTGAGAGAGAGACCTTATACTGAGAAAAAGGGGTCGGAGGGCGGGCTGCCTTCTGAGAATTCGTAGGCGATTGAATAAACCCATACTTCCTTCCATTCTGCTAGCAAACGTGCAATCTTTGGACAATAAAATAGATGTCCTACGCGGAAGGGAAAACGGAGTCGTGAGTGAACGACGACACTATCAACATACAGCTGGCTGGTTATACGATGTACCGGCAGGATAGAACAGCGGCGTCTGGTAAGACAATGGGCGGCGGACTATGTATTTTTTGTAAATAACAGCTGATGCACAATATCTAATGAAGTCTCAAGTTTTTGCTCGCCTGAGGTAGAGTATTCTCATGATAAGCTGTAGACCACACTATCTACCTAGAGAGTTTTCATCTGTACTTTTCGTAGCTGTTTCATACCACCACAGTCAGAGGCACTAAGACAGCATTGAATGAGCTGTATTCCACCAAAAGCAAACAAGAAAACGTTCACCCAGAGGCGGCGCTCCTAGTAGCAGGGGACTTTAATGCAGGGAAACTTAAATCTGTTTTACCAAATTTCTATCAGCATGTTAAATGTACAACCAGATGGAAGAAAAACTCTGGACCACCTTTACTCCACACACAGAGACGCATACAAAGCTCTTCCTTGCCCTCCATTTATCAAATCTGATTGTACTTCTACCCTGCTGATTCCTGCTTACAACCAAAAATTAAAGCAGGAAGCAGCAGGAAGCAGCAGGAAGCAGCAGTCGCAGCGCAGCGCTAGCTGTGCCACCAGAGACTCTGGGTTCACGCCCAGGCTCTGTCACAGCCGTCCGCGATCGTGAGGTCCGTGGGGTGATGCACAATTGGCCTAGCGTCGTCCGGGTTAGGGAGGGATATCCTTGTCTCATCGCGCACCAGCGACTCCTGTGGCGGGCCGGGCACAGTGCACGCTAACCAAGGTCGCCAGGTGCACGGTGTTTCCTCCAACACATTGGTGTGGCTGGCTTCCGGGTTGGATGCACGCTGTGTTAAGAAGCAGTGCGGCTTGGTTGGGTTGTGTTTCGGAGGACGCGTAGCTTTCGACCTTCGTCTCTCCCGAGCCCATACGGGAGTTGTAGCGATGAGACAAGATAGTAATTACTAGTAATTGGATACCACACAATTGGGGAGAAAAAGGGGGTAAAATTAAATTTAAATAAAATTTAAAAGGAAGCAGCAGTGACTAGATCAATAAAAAAGCAGATGCTAAGCTACAGGACTGTTTTATGTTCCGGGATACTTCCAATGGCATTGAGGAGTACACCACATCAGTCACTGGCTTCATCAATAAGGGTATCGATGATATCGTCCCCACGGTGACCCTAAGTACATACCCCAACCAGAAGCCATGGATTACAGGCAACATCTACACTGAGCTAAAGGGTAGAGCTGCCGCTTTCAAGGAGCAGGACTCTAACCCGGAAGCTTATAAGAAATCCCGCTATGCCCCCGATGAACCATCAAACCGGCAAAGCGTCAATACAGGACTAAGATCAAATCGTACTACACCGGGTCTGACACTCGTCGGATGTGGCAGAGCTTGAAAACCACTACAGACTACAAAGGGATGCACAGCCAAGCCCAGTGACACGAGCCTACCAGACGAGCTAAACTACTTCTATATTCGCATCGAGACAAATAACACTGAAACATGTGTGAGAGCACCAGCTGTTTCGGAAGACTGTGTGATCACGCTCTCCGCAGCTGATGTGAGTAAGATCTTTAAACAGGTCAACATTCACAAGGCCGCAGGGCCAGATGGATTACCAGGACGTGTACTGCGAGTATGCTCTGACCAACTGGCAAGTGTCTTCACTGACATTTTCAACCTCTCCTTGTCCGAGTCTGTAATACCAACATGTTTTAAGCAGACCACCAAAGTGCCTGTGACCAAGAACACTAAGGTAACCTTAGTGCTGTGAAAGGCTGGTCATGGCTCACACCAACACCATTATCCCAGAAACCCTAGACACACCCAAATTTGCATACCACCCCAACAGATCCACAGATGATGCAATCTCTATTGCACTCCACACTGCCCTTTCCCACCTGGACAAAAGGAACACCCATGTTAGAATGCTATTCATTGACTACAGCTCAGCGTTCAACACCATAGTGCCCTCAAAGCTCTTCACTAAGCTAAGGACCATGGGACTAAACACCTCCCTCTGCAACTGGATCCTGGACATCCTGAAGAGCCGCCCCCAGGTGGTAAGTGTAGGTAACAACACATCCACCACGCTGATCCTCAACACAGGGGCCCCTCAGGGGTGCATGCTCAGTCCCCTCCTGTACTCCCTGTTCACTCATGACTGCACGGCCAGGCACGACTCCAACACCATCATTAAGTGTTGGGTAGCCTACTGGTTAGAGCGTTGGACTAGCAACCGAAAGGTTGCAAGATTGAATCCATGAGCTGACAAGGTAAAAATCTGTGGTTCTGCCCCTGAACAAGGAAGTTAACCCACTGTTCCTAGGCCATCATTTAAAATAAGAATTTGTTGTTAACTGACTTGCCTAGTTAAATAAAGGTAAAAAAATAATCCCCGACAACGACGAGATGAGCCGTGTGGTGCCAGGACAACAACCTCTCCCTCAGCATGATCAACGCAAAGGAGACTATTGTGGACTACAGGAAAAGAGGACCGAGCACACCCCCATTCTCATTGACAGGGCTGCAGTGGAGCAGGTTGAGAACTTCAAGGTCCTTGGCGTCCACATCACCAACAAACTAACATGGTCCAAGCACACTAAGACAGTCGTGAAGCGGGCACGACAAAACCTATTCCCCCTCAGGAGACTGGAAAGATGTGTCATGGGTCCTCAGATCCTCAAAAGGTTCTACAGCTGCACCATCGAGAGCATCACTGCCTCGAACTGGTTGCATCACTGCCTGGTACAGCACCTGCTTGGCCTCCAACCGCAAGGCACAACAGGATAGTGCGAAGTGCCCAGTACATCACTGGGGCCAAGCTCCCTGTCATCCAGGACCTCTATACCGGGCGGTGTCAACGGAAGGCCCTAAAAATTGTCAAAGACTCCAGCCACCCTAATCATAGAATGTTCTCTCTGCTCCCGCACGACAAGCGGTACCGGAGCGCCAAGTCTAGGTCCAAGAGGCTTCTAAACAGCTTCTACCCCCAAACCATAAGACTCCTGAACACCTAATCAAAGGACTGCCCAGACGATTTGCACCCCCCCATCTTTTACACCACTGTTACTCTCTGTTGTTATCATCTATGCATAATCCCTTTAGTAACTCTACCTACATGTACGTATTATCTCAACTAACCGGTGCCCCCTGCACATTGACTCTGTACCGGTACCACCCTGTAAATAGTCTCGCTGCTGTTATTTTACTGCTGCTCTTTAATTACTTGTTACTTTTATTTCTTATTCTCATTCATATATTTTTTTTTAACTGCATTGTTTTTTAAGGGCTCGTAAGTAAGCATTTCACTGTAAGGACCTGTTGCACTCGGCGCATGTGATTTATAAAATTTGAATTGATTTTGATTTGATTTATAGATAGTATAGATGTATAGAATACAGAGACTACAGAGTATAGATGTATAGAATACAGAGACTATAGAGTATAGATGTATAGAATATAGAGTATAGATGTATAGAATACATAGACTATAGAGTGTATAGATGTATAGAATACAGAGACTATAGAGTATAGATGTATAGAATATAGAGTATAGATGCATAGAATATAGAGACTATAGAGTATAGATGTATAGAATATAGAGACTATAGCGTATATATGTATAGAATATAGAGTATAGATGTATAGAATATAGAGACTATAGAGTATAGATGTATAGAATATAGAGACTATAGAGTATAAATGTATAGAATATAGAGTATAGATGTATAGAATATAGAGTATAGATGTATAGAATATAGAGACTATAGAGTATAGATGTATAGAATATAGAGTATAGATGTATAGAATATAGAGTATAGATGTATAGAATATAGAATATAGATGTATAGAATATAGAGTATAGATGTATAGAATATAGAGTATAGATGTATAGAATATAGAGTATAGATGTAGAGAATATAGAGTATAGATGTATAGAATATAGAATATAGATGTATAGAATATAGAGTATAGATGTATAGAATATAGAGTATAGATGTATAGAATATAGAATATAGATGTATAGAATATAGAGTATATATGTATAGAATATAGAGTATAGATGTATAGAATATAGAGTATAGATGTATAGAATATAGAGTATAGATGTATAGAATATAGATGTATAGAATATAGAGTATAGATGTATAGAATATAGAGTATAGATGCTCTCTAAAATGACAGGCTGCCATTTGGGACACAGTCATCCCACAAAAAGCGGAGGTGGTGAGGATGATTAGACGGATGGTAACCATGGTGACGTGACTCCACAGATGGACGACTGTGAACCGTGGGTTCTAGAAACAGAGGAGAGAAGATGTGGAGAGAAGGAGAGGAGCATGGGGAGTGGAGGATAGAGGTGGGGGGAGAGGAGGAGTGGAGCATGGGGAGTGGAGGATAGAGGTGGGGGGAGAGGAGGAGAGGAGCATGGGGAGTGGAGGATAGAGGTGGGGGAGAGGAGGAGTGGAGCATGGGGAGTGGAGGATAGAGGTGGGGGAGAGGAGGAGAGGGGCATGGGGAGTGGAGGATAGAGGTGGGGGGAGAAGGAGAGGAGCATGGGGAGTGGAGGCATGGGGGGGGAGTGGGATGGGGAGTGGAGGATAGAGGTGGGGGAGAGGAGGAGTGGAGCATGGGGAGTGGAGGATAGAGGTGGGGGAGAGGAGGAGTGGAGCATGGGGAGTGGAGGATAGAGGTGGGGGAGAGAAGGAGAGGAGCATGGGGAGTGGAGGATAGAGGTGGGGGGAGAGGAGGAGTGGAGCATGGGGAGTGGAGGATAGAGGTGGGGGAGAGGAGGAGAGGAGCATGGGGAGTGGAGGATAGAGGTGGGGGGAGAGGAGGAGAGGAGCATGGGGAGTGGAGGATAGAGGTGGGGGGAGAGGAGGAGTGGGTACGCACAATGCCGTCGGGGGGGTACGCTAAATAAAAAAGTGATTCACAATTTTTTTTTAATTCATAATTTCTTCATATTTTCAAACAGCACATTTATATTTTCCAATGGGACTATACATTTGGGTGAGTTTTTTTTCTCTCGCCTGAGTAGCCTCGTTTCACTGCCAAAAATAAAATGAAACCATCTAGTGTTCAGCGAAATAACAACACAATGTCAAATACAGGTAGCCTAGTCAAATAATTAACATCCAATCACATTAACTGTTACTCATCCAATCACATTAACTGTTACTCTCTTGTGGGAAACCTTCAGTCATGCGCAGACATTTAGGAACAAAAAATGACAATTTGAAAAATAAGCCACTGGAGTTTTTTGAGCGAGAATAAAGACAACTTTCGAGTAGTAAGACATGTATAAAAGCAACAGATATCATTAATAAGAAGGGTCTAGAAGTGTCTTATATGGTGAGCTACTGAGTGGCTAGGACAGGCAAGCACCATACTATAGTGGAGGACTTAATTCTTCCTGCTGCCAAGGATATGGCTGGGACAGTTCTGGGGGAAAAGGCCCAAATAAACTATACAGACAATGCCTTCATCAAACAACACTGTTTCACAAAACATCTGTGACATGGCAGGAGATGTTTTAAAACTATTACTGCTTCTCATACAAGCGAGTGAATTCTATGCGTTACAGCATAGAATAGAATAGTCAGAATAGCAGAGTCAACAGACGTAGTAGGCCTGGCACAGCTCCTGGTATACAGTTGAAGTCGGAAGTTTACATACACTTAGGTTGGAGTCATGAAAACTTGTTTTTCAACCACTCCACAAATTTCTTGTTAACAAACTATAGTTTTGGCAAGTCGGTTATGACATCTACTTTGTGCATGACTTAAATGTAAATGTAAATGTAAATGCATGACAAAAGTAATTTTTCCAACAATTGTTTAGAGACAGATCAAGTTGTCACGAGAATTTTCAATCCCAACTAAACAATTATTTAAGCTTTGACCAATCCCCGAGGTTTGTAGGACCCTGGGTTTAATAATAATTAGGCAAAGACTCAGCTTCTGCAAAAGGTTTGTTCTTTATTCATGAGAACGTCAAACAAAATTTGAACAGTCTTTATAACCCCCTCTACACACACACACACACACACAGAAACACACAAGGTTTATCACTTTTCTACCAGCCTTGGCAGTTTCTCGCCGTTCTCCCCTCCCTAGATTAGAGAGGCCTTGGAAGTGATAAACAACAGGCCCTCCTGTTGTCAGAGTTATCATGTGTAGTCTACCAGCCTCTGTTTTCTCCCTCTTAACTTGTCCCACGCATACATTATTAGAATTATAATATTGTTTCAGGGTGGAATTCTTTAGTCATTACTTTAAACATATAAATTCCTTTATTAGTTTGTATATTCCATGTGTAACTGTGTTGTTGTTTGTGTCGCACTGCTTTGCTTTATCTTGGCCAGGTCACAGTTGTAAATGAGAACTTGTTCTCAACTGGCCAACATGGTTAAATAGAGGTGAAATAAAAATACATTAAATTAAATAATAATATATATTTTTTTTAAATGTAAACATCAGCACCACAGGTAACATCCCCAAATCTGAGAGATGCCGTCAAAAGGAACATTAAATTCAACATACCAATTAGGATCTGGCCTAAAATACATCAATCAGTTGTAGAACACGTTGCCCTTTACAGTTGTGAGGTCTGGGGTCCACTCACCAACCAAGATTTCATAAAATGGGACAAACACCAAATTGAGACACTGTATATAGACATAATATGATATTTGAAATGCCTTTATTCTTTTAGAACTTGTATGAATGTAATGTTAACTCTTCAATATTTGTATATTTCACTTTTGTTTATCTATTTCACTTGCTTTGGCAATGTTAACATGTGTTTCCCATGGCAATAAAGCCCCTTAAATGGAATTGAATTGAGAGGGATGTGGAGGGAGAGAGAGGAGGGAGAGGAGGAGGGAGAGGTGGATAGAAAGAGAGAGAGGTGGAAGGAGAGGTGGAGGGAAAGAGAGAGAGGTGGAAGGAGAGGTGGAGGGAAAGAGAGAGAGGTAGAAGGAGAGGAGGAGGGAGAGGTGGAGGGAGAGGTGGAGGGAAAGAGAGGAGGGAGAGGAGGAGGGAGAGGTGGATAGAAAGAGAGAGAGGTGGAAGGAGAGGTGGAGGGAAAGAGAGAGAGATGGAAGGAGAGGTGGAGGGAAAGAGAGAGAGGAGGAGGGAGAGAGAGAGGAGGAGGGAGAGGTGGAGGGAAAGAGAGAGAGGTGGAAGGACAGGTGGAGGGAGAGGTGGAGGGAAAGAGAGAGAGGAGGAGAGGAGAGAGAGAGGGGGAGGAGGGGGAGAGAGAGGGGGAGGAGGGAGAGGTGGAGGGAAAGAGAGAGAGGTGGAGGGAGAGAGAGAGGAGGAGGGAGAGAGAGGAGGAGGGAAAGAGAGAGAGGAGGATGGAGAGAGAGAGAGGAGGAGGGAAAGAAAGAGATGTGTAGGGAGAGAGAGAGATGTGGAGGGAGAGAGAGCGATGAGGAGGGAGAGAGAGAGATGTGGAGGGAGGAGGATGGAGAGAGAGAGAGAGAGAGAGAAAGAGAGAGAGAGAGAGAGACAGAGAGGAGGTAGATAGATGTGGAGGAAGAGGTGGAAAGAAAGAGAGGGGGAGGGAAAGAAAGAGAGGAGAGGGAGAGAAACGTGTGGGGAGAGAGAGGGATATGGAGGGAAAGAGAGAGGAGGAGGGAGAGGTGGAGGGAAAGAGAGAGAGGAGGATGGAGAGGTGGAGGGAGAGAGAGAGATGTGTTGGGAGAGGTGGAGGGAAAGAGAGAGAGGAGGGAAAGAGAGCAAGAGAGGAGGAGGGAGAGAGGGAGAGGTTGAGGGAGAGAGAGAGAGGTTGAGAGAGGGAGAGGTTGAGGGAAAGAGAGAGAGGAGGATGGAGAGGTGGAGGGAGAGAGAGAGGAGGAGGGAGAGGTGGAGGGAAAGAGAGAGAGAGAGGTTGAGAGAGGGAGAGAGAGATATGGATTAAGAGAGGGAGGTTGGAGGAGTGTACCACCCGGTTTGTGCTTTATGGCTGCCGTTTGATCACATAATTTTATGCCTGAGTGCTGAGCCAGCAGAGAGGTAATTTCTGCTCTGTTACTGACAGACAACACCTGCTGAGACAAAGGTTCCGTCTCAAATGACACCCTATTCCTTATTTAATGCACTACTTTTGACCAGCGCCCATAAGGGAATATGGCGCCTATGTATTAAGAGCATAGGGTGTCATTTGGGACGTAGAAAAGAGAAAGACTGGTGGTGCTTCCTCTTAACAACTCTCCATTGATGCTTAAGTGGGACTACAATGCAGGGTGTGTGTGTGTGTGTGTGTGCGTGCGTGCGTGCGTGCGTGTGTGTGTGTACGTGTGTGCGTGTGTGTGTGTGTGTGTGTGTGCGTGTGTGTGTGTGTGTGTACGTGTGTGTGTACGTGTGTGCGTGTGTGTGTGTGTGTGTGTGTGTGTGTGTGTGTGTGTGTGTGTGTAGCAAGGTCGTTCGTATTACAGCTACGTCTCACCGTGCGGCCGTGACGTGTTGGACCCAGGGAGATGGAGAGGACTTAGTCGGTGATGTCATGAATCCCAACGTTCTTCAGGAAGTCGACAGGCACAGGAAGTCAGATGGAACTCTCAATGAACCGAATACTATACATCAGAAAGGAAGAAGACACTGAAAAGAGACTGGTGGAAATCATATCATCCTGGAGCCCTAGAATTACATTACAGAATATCTACGTTCACACACACTGCAATGACTGCATTGTGCTACGTGAATATTAAATGTGGAAGATGAGGAGGGTCAGGGTTTTATCATGTGTAGAGTAGGAGGGTCAGGGTTAGGGTTTTATCATGTATAGAGTAGGAGGGTCAGGGTTATATCATGTATAGAGTAGGAGGGTTAGGGTTATATCATGTGTAGAGTAGGAGGGTCAGGGTTAGGGTTATATCATGTATAGAGTAGGAGGGTCAGGGTCAGGGTTATATCATGTATAGAGTAGGAGGGTCAGGGTTAGGGTCAGGGTTATATCATGTATAGAGTAGGAGGGTCAGGGTTATATCATGTATAGAGTAGGAGGGTTAGGGTTATATCATGTATAGAGTAGGAGGGTCAGGGTTATATCATGTATAGAGTAGGAGGGTTAGGGTTATATCATGTATAGAGTAGGAGGGTCAGGGTTATATCATGTATAGAGTAGGAGGGTCAGGGTTATATCATGTATAGAGTAGGAGGGTCAGGGTTATATCATGTATAGAGTAGGAGGGTCAGGGTTATATCATGTGTAGAGTAGGAGGGTTAGGGTTATATCATGTGTAGAGTAGGAGGGTTAGGGTTATATCATGTGTAGAGTAGGAGGGTTAGGGTTATATCATGTGTAGAGTAGGAGGGTTAGGGTTATATCATGTGTAGAGTAGGAGGGTTAGGGTTATATCATGTATAGAGTAGGAGGGTTAGGGTTAGGGTTATATCATGTATAGAGTAGGAGGGTCAGGGTTATATCATGTGTAGAGTAGGAGGGTCAGGGTCAGGGTTATATCATGTGTAGAGTAGGAGGGTCAGGGTTAGGGTTATATCATGTGTAGAGTAGGAGGGTTAGGGTTATATCATGTATAGAGTAGGAGGGTTAGGGTTATATCATGTATAGAGTAGGAGGGTTAGGGTTAGGGTTATATCATGTATAGAGTAGGAGGGTCAGGGTTATATCATGTATAGAGTAGGAGGGTTAGGGTTATATCATGTATAGAGTAGGAGGGTCAGGGTTTTATCATGTGTAGAGTAGGAGGGTCAGGGTTATATCATGTATAGAGTAGGAGGGTTAGGGTTATATCATGTATAGAGTAGGAGGGTCAGGGTTATATCATGTATAGAGTAGGAGGGTCAGGGTTATATCATGTATAGAGTAGGAGGGTCAGGGTCAGGGTTATATCATGTGTAGAGTAGGAGGGTTAGGGTTATATCATGTGTAGAGTAGGAGGGTCAGGGTTATATCATGTATAGAGTAGGAGGGTCAGGGTTATATCATGTGTAGAGTAGGAGGGTCAGGGTTATATCATGTATAGAGTAGGAGGGTTAGGGTTATATCATGTATAGAGTAGGAGGGTTTGGGTTATATCATGTATAGAGTAGGAGGGTCAGGGTTAGGGTTATATCATGTGTAGAGTAGGAGGGTCAGGGTTATATCATGTGTAGAGTAGGAGGGTTAGGGTTATATCATGTATAGAGTAGGAGGGTCAGGGTTATATCATGTATAGAGTAGTCAGGGTTATATCATGTAGGAGGAGGGTCAGGGTTATATCATGTGTAGAGTAGGAGGGTTAGGGTTATATCATGTATAGAGTAGGAGGGTTAGGGTCAGGGTTATATCATGTATAGAGTAGGAGGGTCAGGGTTATATCATGTATAGAGTAGCAGGGTCAGGGTTATATCATGTGTACAGTAGGAGGGTCAGGGTTAGGGTTATATCATGTATAGAGTAGGAGGGTCAGGGTTATATCATGTATAGAGTAGGAGGGTCAGGGTTATATCATGTATAGAGTAGGAGGGTTAGGGTTATATCATGTATAGAGTAGGAGGGTCAGGGTTAGGGTTATATCATGTATAGAGTAGCAGGGTCAGGGTTATATCATGTGTACAGTAGGAGGGTCAGGGTTAGGGTTATATCATGTGTAGAGTAGGAGGGTCAGGGTTATATCATGTGTACAGTAGGAGGGTCAGGGTTAGGGTTATATCATGTGTAGAGTAGGAGGGTCAGGGTTAGGGTTATATCATGTATAGAGTAGCAGGGTCAGGGTTATATCATGTGTACAGTAGGAGGGTCAGGGTTAGGGTTATATCATGTGTAGAGTAGGAGGGTCAGGGTTATATCATGTATAGAGTAGGAGGGTTAGGGTTATATCATGTATAGAGTAGGAGGGTCAGGGTTATATCATGTATAGAGTAGGAGGGTCAGGGTTATATCATGTGTAGAGTAGGAGGGTCAGGGTTATATCATGTATAGAGTAGGAGGGTCAGGGTCAGGGTTATATCATGTATAGAGTAGGAGGGTCAGGGTCAGGGTTATATCATGTATAGAGTAGGAGGGTCAGGGTTATATCATGTATAGAGTAGGAGGGTCAGGGTCAGGGTTATATCATGTATAGAGTAGGAGGGTCAGGGTTATATCATGTATAGAGTAGGAGGGTCAGGGTCAAGGTTATATCATGTATAGAGTAGGAGGGTCAGGGTTATATCATGTATAGAGTAGGAGGGTCAGGGTTAGGGTTTTTTCATGTATAGAGTAGGAGGGTTAGGGTTATATCATGTGTAGAGTAGGAGGGTCAGGGGGTAGGAGGGTAGGGTTATATCATGTGTAGAGTAGGATGGTCAGGGTTAGGGTTATATCATGTGTAGTAGGAGGGAGGGTCAGGAGGGTCAGGGTTAGGGTTATATCATGTATAGAGTAGGAGGGTTAGGGTTATATCATGTATGGTAGGAGGGTCAGGGTTATATCATGTAGGGTTAGGGTTATATCAGTAGGAGGGTCATGGGTTAGGGTTTTATCATGTATAGAGTAGGAGGGTTAGGGTTATATCATGTATAGAGTAGGAGGGTCAGGGTTAGGGTTATATCATGTGTAGAGTAGGAGGGTCAGGGTTAGGGTTATATCATGTATAGAGTAGGAGGGTCAGGGTTATATCATGTGTAGAGTAGGAGGTCAGGGTTATATCATGTATAGAGTAGGAGGGTTAGGGTTATATCATGTATAGAGTAGGAGGGTCAGGGTTATATCATGTATAGAGTAGGAGGGTCAGGGTTATATCATGTATAGAGTAGGAGGGTCAGGGTCAGGGTTATATCATGTATGTAGAGTAGGAGGGTCAGGTTATATCATGTATAGAGTAGGAGGGTCAGGGTTATATCATGTATAGAGTAGGAGGGTCAGGGTTATATCATGTATAGAGTAGGAGGTCAGGTCAGGGTTATATCATGTATAGAGTAGGAGGGTTAGGGTTTTATCATGTATAGAGTAGGAGGGTCAGGGTTATATCATGTGTAGAGTAGGAGGGTCAGGGTTATATCATGTATAGAGTAGGAGGGTCAGGGTTATATCATGTGTAGAGTAGGAGGGTTAGGGTTAGGGTTATATCATGTATAGAGTAGGAGGGTCAGGGTTATATCATGTATAGAGTAGGAGGGTCAGGGTTATATCATGTATAGAGTAGGAGGGTTAGGGTTATATCATGTATAGAGTAGGAGGGTCAGGGTTATATCATGTATAGAGTAGGAGGGTCAGGGTTATATCATGTATAGAGTAGGAGGGTCAGGGTTATATCATGTGTAGAGTAGGAGGGTCAGGGTTATATCATGTGTAGAGTAGGAGGGTCAGGGTTATATCATGTATAGAGTAGGAGGGTCAGGGTTATATCATGTGTAGAGTAGGAGGGTCAGGGTTATATCATGTATAGAGTAGGAGGGTTAGGGTTATATCATGTATAGAGTAGGAGGGTCAGGGTTATATCATGTATAGAGTAGGAGGGTCAGGGTCAGGGTTATATCATATGTAGAGTAGGAGGGTCAGGGTTATATCATGTATAGAGTAGGAGGGTCAGGGTTATATCATGTATAGAGTAGGAGGGTCAGGGTTATATCATGTATAGAGTAGGAGGGTCAGGGTCAGGGTTATATCATGTATAGAGTAGGAGGGTTAGGGTTTTATCATGTATAGAGTAGGAGGGTCAGGGTTATATCATGTGTAGAGTAGGAGGGTCAGGGTTATATCATGTATAGAGTAGGAGGGTCAGGGTTATATCATGTATAGAGTAGGAGGGTCAGGGTTATATCATGTATAGAGTAGGAGGGTCAGGGTTATATCATGTATAGAGTTAGGGTTATATCATGTATAGAGTAGGAGGGTTAGGGTTATATCATGTATAGAGTAGGAGGGTTAGGGTTATATCATGTATAGAGTAGGAGGGTCAGGGTTATATCATGTGTAGAGTAGGAGGGTTAGGGTTAGGGTTTTATCATGTATAGAGTAGGAGGGTCAGGGTTAGAGTTTTATCATGTGTAGAGTAGGAGGGTCAGGGTTATATCATGTATAGAGTAGGAGGGTTAGGGTTATATCATGTATAGAGTAGGAGGGTTAGGGTTATATCATGTATAGAGTAGGAGGGTTAGGGTTATATCATGTATAGAGTAGGAGGGTCAGGGTTATATCATGTATAGAGTAGGAGGGTTAGGGTTATATCATGTATAGAGTAGGAGGGTTAGGGTTATATCATGTATAGAGTAGGAGGGTCAGGGTTATATCATGTATAGAGTAGGAGGGTCAGGGTTAGAGTTTTATCATGTGTAGAGTAGGAGGGTCAGGGTTATATCATGTATAGAGTAGGAGGGTTAGGGTTATATCATGTATAGAGTAGGAGGGTTAGGGTTAGGGTTTTATCATGTATAGAGTAGGAGGGTCAGGGTCAGGGTTATATCATGTATAGAGTAGGAGGGTCAGGGTTATATCATGTGTAGAGTAGGAGGGTCAGGGTTATATCATGTATAGAGTAGGAGGGTCAGGGTTATATCATGTATAGAGTAGGAGGGTTAGGGTTATATCATGTATAGAGTAGGAGGGTTAGGGTTATATCATGTATAGAGTAGGAGGGTCAGGGTTATATCATGTATAGAGTAGGAGGGTCAGGGTTATATCATGTAGTAGAGGGTCAGGGTTATATCATGTATAGAGTAGGAGGGTCAGGGTTATATCATGTGTAGAGTAGGAGGGTCAGGGTTATATCATGTATAGAGTAGGAGGGTCAGGGTTATATCATGTATAGAGTAGGAGGGTTAGGGTTATATCATGTATAGAGTAGGAGGGTCAGGGTTATATCATGTATAGAGTAGGAGGGAGGGTCAGTAGGAGGGTCAGGGTTATATCATGTATAGAGTAGGAGGGTCAGGGTTATATCATGTGTAGAGTAGGAGGGTTAGGGTTATATCATGTGTAGAGTAGAGTAGGAGGGTCAGGGTTAGGGTTATATCATGTATAGAGTAGGAGGGTCAGGGTCAGGGTTATATCATGTATAGAGTAGGAGGGTCAGGGTTAGGGTTTTATCATGTATAGAGTAGGAGGGTTAGGGTTATATCATGTGTAGAGTAGGAGGGTCAGGGTTAGGGTTATATCATGTGTAGAGTAGGATGGTCAGGGTCAGGGTTATATCATGTATAGAGTAGGAGGGTCAGGGTTAGGGTTATATCATGTGTAGAGTAGGATGGTCAGGGTCAGGGTTATATCATGTATAGAGTAGGAGGGTTAGGGTTTTATCATGTATAGAGTAGGAGGGTTAGGGTTATATCATGTATAGAGTAGGAGGGTCAGGGTTATATCATGTGTAGAGTAGGAGGGTCAGGGTCAGGGTTATATCATGTATAGAGTAGGAGGGTTAGGGTTATATCATGTGTAGAGTAGGAGGGTTAGGGTTATATCATGTATAGAGTAGGAGGGTCAGGGTTATATCATGTATAGAGTAGGAGGGTCAGGGTTAGGGTTATATCATGTGTAGAGTAGGATGGTCAGGGTCAGGGTTATATCATGTATAGAGTAGGAGGGTTAGGGTTATATCATGTATAGAGTAGGAGGGTTAGGGTTATATCATGTATAGAGTAGGAGGGTCAGGGTTATATCATGTATAGAGTAGGAGGGTCAGGGTCAGGGTTATATCATGTATAGAGTAGGAGGGTCAGGGTTATATCATGTATAGAGTAGGAGGGTCAGGGTCAGGGTTATATCATGTATAGAGTAGGAGGGTCAGGGTTATATCATGTATAGAGTAGGAGGGTTAGGGTTATATCATGTATAGAGTAGGAGGGTTAGGGTTATATCATGTATAGAGTAGGAGGGTTAGGGTTATATCATGTATAGAGTAGGAGGGTTAGGGTTATATCATGTATAGAGTAGGAGGGTTAGGGTTATATCATGTATAGAGTAGGAGGGTTAGGGTTATATCATGTATAGAGTAGAGGGAGGGTTAGGGTTATATCATGTATAGAGTAGGAGGGTTAGGGTTATATCATGTATAGAGTAGGAGGGTTAGGGTTATATCATGTATAGAGTAGGAGGGTTAGGGTTATATCATGTATAGAGTAGGAGGGTCAGGGTTATATCATGTATAGAGTAGGAGGGTCAGGGTTATATCATGTATAGAGTAGGAGGGTCAGGGTTATATCATGTATAGAGTAGGAGGGTAGGTTATATCATGTATAGAGTAGGAGGGTCAGGGTTATATCATGTATAGAGTAGGAGGGTCAGGGTTATCATGTATAGAGTAGGAGGTTATATCATGTATAGAGTAGGAGGGTCAGGGTCAGGGTTATATCATGTATAGAGTAGGAGGGTCAGGGTTATATCATGTGTAGAGTAGGAGGGTTAGGGTCAGGGTTATATCATGTATAGAGTAGGAGGGTTAGGGTTATATCATGTGTAGAGTAGGAGGGTCAGGGTCAGGGTTTTATCATGTATAGAGTAGGAGGGTCAGGGTCAGGGTTATATCATGTATAGAGTAGGAGGGTCAGGGTTAGGGTTATATCATGTATAGAGTAGGAGGGTTAGGGTTATATCATATGTAGAGTAGGAGGGTTAGGGTTATATCATGTATAGATTAGGAGGGTCAGGGTTATATCATGTATAGAGTAGGAGGGTCAGGGTTATATCATGTATAGAGTAGGAGGGTTAGGGTTATATCATGTATAGAGTAGGAGGGTCAGGGTTATATCATGTATAGAGTAGGAGGGTCAGGGTCAGGGTTATATCATGTATAGAGTAGGAGGGTTAGGGTTATATCATGTGTAGAGTAGGAGGGTCAGGGTTATATCATGTGTAGAGTAGGAGGGTTAGGGTTATATCATGTATAGAGTAGGAGGGTCAGGGTTATATCATGTGTAGAGTAGGAGGGTCAGGGTTATATCATGTATAGAGTAGGAGGGTTAGGGTTATATGTATAGAGTAGGAGGGTCAGGGTTATATCATGTGTAGAGTAGGAGGGTCAGGGTTATATCATGTATAGAGTAGGAGGGTTAGGGTTATATCATGTGTAGAGTAGGAGGGTTAGGGTTATATCATGTGTAGAGTAGGAGGGTTAGGGTTATATCATGTATAGTGTAGGAGGGTCAGGGTTATATCATGTATAGAGTAGGAGGGTTATATCATGTATAGAGTAGGAGGGTTAGGGTTATATCATGTGTAGAGTAGGAGGTTAGGGAGGGTCATGTATAGAGTAGGAGGTTAGGGTTATATCATGTATAGAGTAGGAGGGTCAGGGTTATATCATGTATAGAGTAGGAGGGTCATGTATAGAGTAGGAGGGTTAGGGTTTTATCATGAGTAGAGTAGGAGGGTCAGGGTTATATCATGTATAGAGTAGGAGGGTTAGGGTTATATCATGTATAGAGTAGGAGGGTCAGGGTCAGGGTTATATCATGTATAGAGTAGGAGGGTCAGGGTTATATCATGTGTAGAGTAGGAGGGTCAGGGTTATATCATGTATAGAGTAGGAGGGTTAGGGTTATATCATGTATAGAGAGTAGGAGGGTCAGGGTTATATCATGTATAGAGTAGGAGGGTCAGGGTTATATCATGTGTAGAGTAGGAGGGTTAGGGGTTATATCATGTATAGAGTAGGAGGGTCAGGGTTAGGGTTTTATCATGTATAGAGTAGGAGGGTTATATCAGGGTTAGGGTTATATCATGTATAGAGTAGGAGGGTCAGGGTTATATCATGTATAGAGTAGGAGGGTAGGAGTATAGGTAGGAGGGTTAGGGTTATATCATGTATAGAGTAGGAGGGTTAGGGTTATATCATGTATAGAGTAGGAGGGTCAGGGTTATATCATGTAGAGTAGGAGGGTTAGGGTTATATCATGTATAGAGTAGGAGGGTTAGGGTTATATCATGTATAGAGTAGGAGGGTTAGGGTTATATCATGTATAGAGTAGGAGGGTCAGGGTTATATCATGTATAGAGTAGGAGGGAGGGTCAGGAGGGTCAGGGTTAGGTTATATCATGTATAGAGTAGGAGGGTCAGGGTTAGGGTTATATCATGTATAGAGTAGGGTCAGGGTTATATCAGTAGTAGGAGGGTCAGGGTTATATCATGTATAGAGTAGGAGGGTCAGGGTTATATCATGTATAGAGTAGGAGGGTCAGGGGTTTTATCATGTATAGAGTAGGAGGGTTCAGGGTTATATCATGTATAGAGTAGGAGGGTCAGGGTTATATCATGTGTAGAGTAGGAGGGTCAGGGTCAGGGTTTATCATGTATAGAGTAGGAGGGTCAGGTCAGGGTTATATCATGTATAGAGTAGGAGGGTCAGGGGGTTATATCATGTATAGAGTAGGAGGGTTAGGGTTATATCATGTATAGAGTAGGAGGGTTAGGGTTATATCATGTATAGAGTAGGAGGGTTATATCAGGGTTAGGGTTATATCATGTATAGAGTAGGAGGGTTAGGGTTATATCATGTATAGAGTAGGAGGGTCAGGGTTATATCATGTATAGAGTAGGAGGGTCAGGTTTTATCATGGTAGAGTAGGAGGGGTTAGGGTTTTATCATGTATAGAGTAGGAGGGTCAGGGTTATATCATGTATAGAGTAGGAGGGTCAGGGTGTAGAGTAGGAGGGTTAGGGTTATATCATGTATAGAGTAGGAGGGTAGGGTTATATCATGTATAGAGTAGGAGGGTCAGGGTTATATCATGTATAGAGTAGGAGGGTCAGGTTAGGGTTATATCATGTATAGAGTAGGAGGGTCAGGGGTTATATCATGTATAGAGTAGGAGGGTCAGGGTTATATCATGTATAGAGTAGGAGGGTCAGGGTTATATCATGTATAGAGTAGGAGGGTTAGGGTTATATCATGTATAGAGTAGGAGGGTCAGGGTTAGGGTTATATCATGTATAGAGTAGGAGGGTCAGGGTCAGGGTTATATCATGTATAGAGTAGGAGGGTCAGGGTTAGGGTTTTATCATGTATAGAGTAGGAGGGTTAGGGTTATATCATGTATAGAGTAGGAGGGTCAGGGTTATATCATGTATAGAGTAGGAGGGTCAGGGTTAGGGTTATATCATGTATAGAGTAGGAGGGTCAGGGTTATATCATGTATAGAGTAGGAGGGTCAGGGTTATATCATGTATAGAGTAGGAGGGTCAGGGTTATATCATGTATAGAGTAGGAGGGTCAGGGTTATATCATGTATAGAGTAGGAGGGTCAGGGTTATATCATGTATAGAGTAGGAGGGTCAGGGTTATATCATGTATAGAGTAGGAGGGTTAGGGTTATATCATGTATAGAGTAGGAGGGTCAGGGTTATATCATGTATAGAGTAGGAGGGTCAGGGTTATATCATGTATAGAGTAGGAGGGTCAGGGTTATATCATGTATAGAGTAGGAGGGTCAGGGTTATATCATGTATAGAGTAGGAGGGTTAGGGTTATATCATGTATAGAGTAGGAGGGTCAGGGTTATATCATGTATAGAGTAGGAGGGTTAGGGTTATATCATGTGTAGAGTAGGAGGGTCAGGGTTATATCATGTATAGAGTAGGAGGGTCAGGGTTATATCATGTATAGAGTAGGAGGGTCAGGGTTATATCATGTATAGAGTAGGAGGGTTAGGGTTATATCATGTATAGAGTAGGAGGGTCAGGGTTATATCATGTATAGAGTAGGAGGGTCAGGGTTATATCATGTATAGAGTAGGAGGGTCAGGGTTATATCATGTATAGAGTAGGAGGGTCAGGGTTATATCATGTATAGAGTAGGAGGGTCAGGGTTATATCATGTATAGAGTAGGAGGGTCAGGGTTATATCATGTGTAGAGTAGGAGGGTTCGGGTTATATCATGTATAGAGTAGGAGGGTCAGGGTCAGGGTTATATCATGTATAGAGTAGGAGGGTCAGGGTTAGGGTTTTATCATGTGTAGAGTAGGAGGGTCAGGGTTATATCATGTATAGAGTAGGAGGGTCAGGGTTATATCATGTATAGAGTAGGAGGGTTAGGGTCAGGGTTATATCATGTATAGAGTAGGAGGGTCAGGGTTATATCATGTATAGAGTAGGAGGGTCAGGGTTATATCATGTATAGAGTAGGAGGGTTAGGGTCAGGGTTATATCATGTATAGAGTAGGAGGGTCAGGGTTATATCATGTATAGAGTAGGAGGGTTAGGGTCAGGGTTATATCATGTATAGAGTAGGAGGGTCAGGGTTATATCATGTATAGAGTAGGAGGGTCAGGGTTATATCATGTATAGAGTAGGTAGGTCAGGTTATATCATGTTAGAGTAGGAGGGTTAGGGTTATATCATGTATAGAGTAGGAGGAGGGTTAGGGTTATATCATGTATAGAGTAGGAGGGTCAGGGTTAGGGTTATATCATGTATAGAGTAGGAGGGTCAGGGTCAGGGTTATATCATGTATAGAGTAGGAGGGTCAGGGTTATATCATGTAGAGTAGGAGGGTCAGGGTTATATCATGTATAGAGTAGGAGGGTCAGGGTTATATCATGTATAGAGAGTAGGAGGGTCAGGGTTATATCATGTTATATCATGTATAGAGTAGGAGGGTTAGGGTTATATCATGTATAGAGTAGGAGGGTTAGGGTTATATCATGTATAGAGTAGGAGGGTCAGGGTTAGGGTTTTATCATGTGTAGAGTAGGAGGGTCAGGGTTATATCATGTATAGAGTAGGAGGGTCAGGGTTATATCATGTATAGAGTAGGAGGGTCAGGGTTATATCATGTGTAGAGTAGGAGGGTCAGGGGGTTATATCATGTATAGAGTAGGAGGGTCAGGGGGTTATATCATGTGTAGAGTAGGAGGGTCAGGGTTATATCATGTATAGAGTAGGAGGGTCAGGGTTATATCATGTATAGAGTAGGAGGGTCAGGGTTATATCATGTAGAGTAGGAGGGTCAGGGTTATATCATGTATAGAGTAGGAGGGTTAGGGTTATATCATGTATAGAGTAGGAGGGTCAGGGTTATATCATGTATAGAGTAGGAGGGTTAGGGTTATATCATGTGTAGAGTAGGAGGGTTAGGTTATATCATGTATAGAGTAGGAGGGTCAGGGTTATATCATGTATAGAGTAGGAGGGTCAGGGTTATATCATGTATAGAGTAGGAGGTCAGGGTTAGGGTTATATCATGTATAGAGTAGGAGGGTCAGGGTTATATCATGTATAGAGTAGGAGGGTCAGGTTATATCATGTATAGAGTAGGAGGGTCAGGGTTATATCATGTATAGAGTAGGAGGGTCAGGGTTATATCATGTATAGAGTAGGAGGGTCAGGGTTAGGGTTTTATCATGTATAGAGTAGGAGGGTCAGGGTTATATCATGTATAGAGTAGGAGGGTTAGGGTTATATCATGTATAGAGTAGGAGGGTCAGGGTTATATCATGTATAGAGTAGGAGGGTCAGGGTTATATCATGTATAGAGTAGGAGGGTTAGGGTTATATCATGTATAGAGTAGGAGGGTCAGGGTTATATCATGTATAGAGTAGGAGGGTTAGGTTATATCATGTAGAGTAGGAGGGTTAGGGTTATATCATGTATAGAGTAGGAGGGTTAGGGTTATATCATGTATAGAGTAGGAGGGTCAGGGTTAGGGTTATATCATGTGTAGAGTAGGAGGGTCAGGGTTATATCATGTATAGAGTAGGAGGGTCAGGGTTATATCATGTATAGAGTAGGAGGGTCAGGGTTATATCATGTATAGAGTAGGAGGGTTAGGGTTATATCATGTATAGAGTAGGAGGGTCAGGGTTAGGGTTATATCATGTATAGAGTAGGAGGGTCAGGGTTATATCATGTATAGAGTAGGAGGGTCAGGGTTATATCATGTATAGAGTAGGAGGGTCAGGGTTATATCATGTATAGAGTAGGAGGGTCAGGGTTATATCATGTATAGAGTAGGAGGGTTAGGGTTATATCATGTATAGAGTAGGAGGGTCAGGGTTAGGGTTATATCATGTATAGAGTAGGAGGGTCAGGGTTATATCATGTATAGAGTAGGAGGGTCAGGGTTAGGGTTTTATCATGTATAGAGTAGGAGGGTTAGGGTTATATCATGTATAGAGTAGGAGGGTCAGGGTTAGGGTTATATCATGTGTAGAGTAGGATGGTCAGGGTCAGGGTTATATCATGTATAGAGTAGGAGGGTCAGGGTTAGGGTTATATCATGTGTAGAGTAGGATGGTCAGGGTCAGGGTTATATCATGTATAGAGTAGGAGGGGGTCAGGGGTTATATCATGTGTAGAGTAGGATGGTCAGGGTCAGGGTTATATCATGTATAGAGTAGGAGGGTCAGGGTTAGGGTTTTATCATGTATAGAGTAGGAGGGTTAGGGTTATATCATGTATAGAGTAGGAGGGTCAGGGTTATATCATGTGTAGAGTAGGAGGGTCAGGGTCAGGGTTATATCATGTATAGAGTAGGAGGGTTAGGGTTAGGGTTATATCATGTGTAGAGTAGGAGGGTTAGGGTTATATCATGTGTAGAGTAGGAGGGTTAGGGTTATATCATGTATAGAGTAGGAGGGTCAGGGTTATATCATGTATAGAGTAGGAGGGTCAGGGTTATATCATGTATAGAGTAGGAGGGTCAGGGTTATATCATGTATAGAGTAGGAGGGTCAGGGTTATATCATGTATAGAGTAGGAGGGTTAGGGTTATATCATGTATAGAGTAGGAGGGTCAGGGTTATATCATGTATAGAGTAGGAGGGTTAGGGTTATATCATGTATAGAGTAGGAGGGTCAGGGTCAGGGTTATATCATGTATAGAGTAGGAGGGTCAGGGTTATATTATGTGTAGAGTAGGAGGGTCAGGGTTATATCATGTATAGAGTAGGAGGGTCAGGGTTATATCATGTATAGAGTAGGAGGGTCAGGGTTATATCATGTATAGAGTAGGAGGGTTAGGGTTATATCATGTATAGAGTAGGAGGGTCAGGGTCAGGGTTATATCATGTGTAGAGTAGGAGGGTCAGGGTTATATCATGTGTAGAGTAGGAGGGTCAGGGTTATATCATGTATAGAGTAGGAGGGTCAGGGTTATATCATGTATAGAGTAGGAGGGTCAGGGTTATATCATGTATAGAGTAGGAGGGTCAGGGTTATATCATGTGTAGAGTAGGAGGGTTAGGGTTATATCATGTGTAGAGTAGGAGGGTCAGGGTTAGGGTTATATCATGTATAGAGTAGGAGGGTCAGGGTCAGGGTTATATCATGTATAGAGTAGGAGGGTCAGGGTTAGGGTTTTATCATGTATAGAGTAGGAGGGTTAGGGTTATATCATGTGTAGAGTAGGAGGGTCAGGGTTAGGGTTATATCATGTGTAGAGTAGGATGGTCAGGGTCAGGGTTATATCATGTATAGAGTAGGAGGGTCAGGGTTAGGGTTATATCATGTGTAGAGTAGGATGGTCAGGGTCAGGGTTATATCATGTATAGAGTAGGAGGGTCAGGGTTAGGGTTTTATCATGTATAGAGTAGGAGGGTTAGGGTTATATCATGTATAGAGTAGGAGGGTCAGGGTCAGGGTTATATCATGTATAGAGTAGGAGGGTCAGGGTTATATCATGTGTAGAGTAGGAGGGTCAGGGTTATATCATGTATAGAGTAGGAGGGTCAGGGTTATATCATGTATAGAGTAGGAGGGTCAGGGTTATATCATGTATAGAGTAGGAGGGTCAGGGTTATATCATGTGTAGAGTAGGAGGGTCAGGGTTATATCATGTATAGAGTAGGAGGGTCAGGGTTATATCATGTGTAGAGTAGGAGGGTCAGGGTTATATCATGTATAGAGTAGGAGGGTCAGGGTTATATCATGTATAGAGTAGGAGGGTCAGGGTTATATCATGTGTAGAGTAGGAGGGTCAGGGTTATATCATGTGTAGAGTAGGAGGGTTAGGGTTATATCATGTATAGAGTAGGAGGGTCAGGGTTATATCATGTGTAGAGTAGGAGGGTTAGGGTTATATCATGTGTAGAGTAGGAGGGTTAGGGTTATATCATGTATAGAGTAGGAGGGTCAGGGTTATATCATGTATAGAGTAGGAGGGTTAGGGTTATATCATGTATAGAGTAGGAGGGTCAGGGTTAGGGTTATATCATGTATAGAGTAGGAGGGTCAGGGTTATATCATGTATAGAGTAGGAGGGTCAGGGTTATATCATGTATAGAGTAGGAGGGTCAGGGTTATATCATGTATAGAGTAGGAGGGTCAGGGTTATATCATGTATAGAGTAGGAGGGTCAGGGTTAGGGTTTTATCATGTATAGAGTAGGAGGGTCAGGGTTATATCATGTATAGAGTAGGAGGGTTAGGGTTATATCATGTATAGAGTAGGAGGGTCAGGGTTATATCATGTATAGAGTAGGAGGGTCAGGGTTTTATCATGTATAGAGTAGGAGGGTTAGGGTTATATCATGTATAGAGTAGGAGGGTCAGGGTTATATCATGTATAGAGTAGGAGGGTTAGGGTTATATCATGTATAGAGTAGGAGGGTTAGGGTTATATCATGTATAGAGTAGGAGGGTCAGGGTTAGGGTTATATCATGTGTAGAGTAGGAGGGTCAGGGTTATATCATGTATAGAGTAGGAGGGTCAGGGTTATATCATGTATAGAGTAGGAGGGTCAGGGTTATATCATGTTAGAGTAGGAGGGTTAGGGTTATATCATGTATAGAGTAGGAGGGTCAGGGTTAGGGTTATATCATGTATAGAGTAGGAGGGTCAGGGTTATATCATGTATAGAGTAGGAGGGTCAGGGTTATATCATGTATAGAGTAGGAGGGTCAGGGTTATATCATGTATAGAGTAGGAGGGTCAGGGTTATATCATGTATAGAGTAGGAGGGTTAGGGTTATATCATGTATAGAGTAGGAGGGTCAGGGTTAGGGTTATATCATGTATAGAGTAGGAGGGTCAGGGTTATATCATGTATAGAGTAGGAGGGTCAGGGTTAGGGTTTTATCATGTATAGAGTAGGAGGGTTAGGGTTATATCATGTATAGAGTAGGAGGGTCAGGGTTAGGGTTATATCATGTAGAGTAGGATGGTCAGGGTCAGGGTTATATCATGTATAGAGTAGGAGGGTCAGGGTTAGGGTTATATCATGTATAGAGTAGGATGGTCAGGGTTAGGGTTATATCATGTATAGAGTAGGAGGGTCAGGGTTAGGGTTATATCATGTGTAGAGTAGGATGGTCAGGGTCAGGGTTATATCATGTATAGAGTAGGAGGGTCAGGGTTAGGGTTATATCATGTATAGAGTAGGAGGGTTAGGGTTATATCATGTATAGAGTAGGAGGGTCAGGGTTATATCATGTGTAGAGTAGGAGGGTCAGGGTCAGGGTTATATCATGTATAGAGTAGGAGGGTTAGGGTTAGGGTTATATCATGTGTAGAGTAGGAGGGTTAGGGTTATATCATGTGTAGAGTAGGAGGGTTAGGGTTATATCATGTATAGAGTAGGAGGGTCAGGGTTATATCATGTATAGAGTAGGAGGGTCAGGGTTATATCATGTATAGAGTAGGAGGGTCAGGGTTATATCATGTATAGAGTAGGAGGGTCAGGGTTATATCATGTATAGAGTAGGAGGGTTAGGGTTATATCATGTATAGAGTAGGAGGGTCAGGGTTATATCATGTATAGAGTAGGAGGGTTAGGGTTATATCATGTATAGAGTAGGAGGAGGGTCAGGGTTATATCATGTATAGAGTAGGAGGGTCAGGGTTATATCATGTGTAGAGTAGGAGGGTCAGGGTTATATCATGTATAGAGTAGGAGGGTCAGGTTATATCATGTATAGAGTAGGAGGGTCAGGGTTATATCATGTATAGAGTAGGAGGGTCAGGGTTATATCATGTATAGAGTAGGAGGGTCAGGGTCAGGGTTATATCATGTATAGAGTAGGAGGGTCAGGGTTATATCATGTATAGAGTAGGAGGGTCAGGGTTATATCATGTATAGAGTAGGAGGGTCAGGGTTATATCATGTATAGAGTAGGAGGGTCAGGGTTATATCATGTATAGAGTAGGAGGGTCAGGGTTATATCATGTGTAGAGTAGGAGGGTTAGGGTTATATCATGTGTAGAGTAGGAGGGTCAGGGTTAGGGTTATATCATGTATAGAGTAGGAGGGTCAGGGTCAGGGTTATATCATGTATAGAGTAGGAGGGTCAGGGTTAGGGTTATATCATGTATAGAGTAGGAGGGTTAGGGTTATATCATGTATAGAGTAGGAGGGTCAGGGTTAGGGTTATATCATGTATAGAGTAGGAGGGTCAGGGTTATATCATGTATAGAGTAGGAGGGTCAGGGGGTTATATCATGTGTAGAGTAGGATGGTCAGGGTCAGGGTTATATCATGTATAGAGTAGGAGGGTCAGGGTTAGGGTTTTATCATGTATAGAGTAGGAGGGTTAGGGTTATATCATGTATAGAGTAGGAGGGTCAGGGTTATATCATGTGTAGAGTAGGAGGGTCAGGGTCAGGGTTATATCATGTATAGAGTAGGAGGGTTAGGGTTATATCATGTGTAGAGTAGGAGGGTTAGGGTTATATCATGTATAGAGTAGGAGGGTTAGGGTTATATCATGTATAGAGTAGGAGGGTCAGGGTTATATCATGTATAGAGTAGGAGGGTCAGGGTTAGGGTTATATCATGTATAGAGTAGGAGGGTCAGGGTTATATCATGTATAGAGTAGGAGGGTTAGGGTTATATCATGTATAGAGTAGGAGGGTTAGGGTTATATCATGTATAGAGTAGGAGGGTCAGGGTTATATCATGTGTAGAGTAGGAGGTTCAGGGTTATATCATGTGTAGAGTAGGAGGGTCAGGGTTATATCATGTATAGAGTAGGAGGGTTAGGGTTATATCATGTATAGAGTAGGAGGGTCAGGGTCAGGGTTATATCATGTATAGAGTAGGAGGGTCAGGGTTATATCATGTGTAGAGTAGGAGGGTTAGGGTCAGGGTTATATCATGTATAGAGTAGGAGGGTTAGGGTTATATCATATGTAGAGTAGGAGGGTTAGGGTTATATCATGTATAGAGTAGGAGGGTTAGGGTTAGGGTTATATCATGTGTAGAGTAGGAGGGTCAGGGTTTTATCATGTATAGAGTAGGAGGGTTAGGGTTTTATCATGTATAGAGTAGGAGGGTCAGGGTTTTATCATGTATAGAGTAGGAGGGTTAGGGTTATATCATGTATAGAGTAGGAGGGTCAGGGTTAGGGTTATATCATGTGTAGAGTAGGAGGGTCAGGGTCAGGGTTTTATCATGTGTAGAGTAGGAGGGTCAGGGTTATATCATGTATAGAGTAGGAGGGTCAGGGTTATATCATGTATAGAGTAGGAGGGTCAGGGTCAGGGTTTTATCATGTGTAGAGTAGGAGGGTCAGGGTTATATCATGTATAGAGTAGGAGGGTCAGGGTTATATCATGTATAGAGTAGGAGGGTCAGGGTTATATCATGTATAGAGTAGGAGGGTCAGGGTTAGGGTTATATCATGTATAGAGTAGGAGGGTCAGGGTTAGGGTTATATCATGTATAGAGTAGGAGGGTCAGGGTTAGGGTTATATCATGTATAGAGTAGGAGGGTCAGGGTTATATCATGTATAGAGTAGGAGGGTCAGGGTTAGGGTTATATCATGTATAGAGTAGGAGGGTTAGGGTTTTATCATGTGTAGAGTAGGAGGGTCAGGGTTATATCATGTATAGAGTAGGAGGGTCAGGGTTATATCATGTATAGAGTAGGAGGAGGTCAGGGGGTTATATCATGTATAGAGTAGGAGGGTCAGGGTTATATCATGTATAGAGTAGGAGGGTCAGGGTCAGGGTTATATCATGTATAGAGTAGGAGGGTCAGGGTTATATCATGTATAGAGTAGGAGGGTCAGGGTCAGGGTTATATCATGTATAGAGTAGGAGGGTTAGGGTTATATCATGTATAGAGTAGGAGGGTCAGGGTCAGGGTTATATCATGTATAGAGTAGGAGGGTCAGGGTCAGGGTTATATCATGTATAGAGTAGGAGGGTTAGGGTTATATCATGTATAGAGTAGGAGGGTCAGGGTTATATCATGTGTAGAGTAGGAGGGTCAGGGTCAGGGTTATATCATGTATAGAGTAGGAGGGTCAGGGTCAGGGTTATATCATGTATAGAGTAGGAGGGTCAGGGTTATATCATGTATAGAGTAGGAGGAGGGTTATATCATGTATCAGAGTAGGAGGGTTAGGGTTATATCATGTATAGAGTAGGAGGGTCAGGGTTATATCATGTATAGAGTAGGAGGGTTCAGGGTTATATCATGTATAGAGTAGGAGGGTCAGGGTTATATCATGTATAGAGTAGGAGGGTCAGGTTATATCATGTATAGAGTAGGAGGGTAGGTTATATCATGTATAGAGTAGGAGGGTTAGGGTTATATCATGTATAGAGTAGGGGTTAGGGGTTATATCATGTTATATCATGTATAGAGTAGGAGGGTTAGGGTTAGGGTTATATCATGTATAGAGTAGGAGGGTTAGGGTTAGGGTTATATCATGTATAGAGTAGGAGGGTTAGGGTTAGGGTTATATCATGTATAGAGTAGGAGGGTTAGGGTTAGGGTTATATCATGTATAGAGTAGGAGGAGGGTTAGGGGGTTATATCATGTATAGAGTAGGAGGAGGGGGTTATATCATGTATAGAGTAGGAGGGTTAGGGTTATATCATGTTATATCATGAGTAGGAGGGTCAGGGTTATATCATGTATAGAGTAGGAGGGTCAGGGGGGTTATATCATGTATAGAGTAGGAGGGTCAGGGTTTTATCATGTGTAGAGTAGGAGGGTCAGGGTTATATCATGTGTAGAGTAGGAGGGTCAGGGTTATATCATGTATAGAGTAGGAGGGTCAGGGTCAGGGTTATATCATGTATAGAGTAGGAGGGTTAGGGTTATATCATGTATAGAGTAGGAGGGTCAGGGTTATATCATGTATAGAGTAGGAGGGTCAGGGTTATATCATGTATAGAGTAGGAGGGTCAGGGTTATATCATGTATAGAGTAGGAGGGTCAGGGTTATATCATGTATAGAGTAGGAGGGTCAGGGTTTTATCATGTGTAGAGTAGGAGGGTCAGGGTTATATCATGTGTAGAGTAGGAGGGTCAGGGTTATATCATGTATAGAGTAGGAGGGTCAGGGTCAGGGTTATATCATGTATAGAGTAGGAGGGTTAGGGTTATATCATGTATAGAGTAGGAGGGTAGGAGGTTATATCATGTTAGGGAGGGTCAGGGTTATATCATGTGTAGAGTAGGAGGGTCAGGGTTATATCATGTGTAGAGTAGGAGGGTTAGGGTTATATCATGTATAGAGTAGGAGGGTTAGGGTTATATCATGTATAGAGTAGGAGGGTTAGGGTTATATCATGTATAGAGTAGGAGGGTCAGGGTTATATCATGTATAGAGTAGGAGGGTCAGGGTTAGGGTTATATCATGTATAGAGTAGGAGGGTCAGGGTTATATCATGTATAGAGTAGGAGGGTCAGGGTTATATCATGTGTAGAGTAGGAGGGTTAGGGTCAGGGTTATATCATGTATAGAGTAGGAGGGTTAGGGTTATATCATGTGTAGAGTAGGAGGGTCAGGGTCAGGGTTTTATCATGTATAGAGTAGGAGGGTCAGGGTTATATCATGGATAGAGTAGGAGGGTCAGGGTTATATCATGTATAGAGTAGGAGGGTCAGGGTTAGGGTTATATCATGTATAGAGTAGGAGGGTTAGGGTTATATCATATGTAGAGTAGGAGGGTTAGGGTTATATCATGTATAGAGTAGGAGGGTCAGGGTTATATCATGTATAGAGTAGGAGGGTTAGGGTTAGGGTTATATCATGTATAGAGTAGGAGGGTTAGGGTTAGGGTTATATCATGTGTAGAGTAGGAGGGTTAGGGTTAGGGTTATATCATGTGTAGAGTAGGAGGGTCAGGGTTTTATCATGTATAGAGTAGGAGGGTCAGGGTTTTATCATGTATAGAGTAGGAGGGTTAGGGTTATATCATGTATAGAGTAGGAGGGTTAGGGTTATATCATGTATAGAGTAGGAGGGTCAGGGTTATATCATGTATAGAGTAGGAGGGTCAGGGTTATATCATGTATAGAGTAGGAGGGTTAGGGTTATATCATGTATAGAGTAAGAGGGTCAGGGTTATATCATGTATAGAGTAGGAGGGTTAGGGTTATATCATGTATAGAGTAGGAGGGTCAGGGTTATATCATGTATAGAGTAGGAGGGTCAGGGTTATATCATGTATAGAGTAGGAGGGTCAGGGTTATATCATGTATAGAGTAGGAGGGTCAGGGTTATATCATGTGTAGAGTAGGAGGGTCAGGGTTAGGGTTATATCATGTATAGAGTAGGAGGGTTAGGGTTATATCATGTATAGAGTAGGAGGGTCAGGGTCAGGGTTATATCATGTATAGAGTAGGAGGGTCAGGGTTATATCATGTATAGAGTAGGAGGGTCAGGGTCAGGGTTATATCATGTGTAGAGTAGGAGGGTCAGGGTTAGGGTCAGGGTTATATCATGTATAGAGTAGGAGGGTCAGGGTTATATCATGTATAGAGTAGGAGGGTCAGGGTTATATCATGTATAGAGTAGGAGGGTCAGGGTTAAGGTTATATCATGTGTAGAGTAGGAGGGTCAGGGTCAGGGTTATATCATGTATAGAGTAGGAGGGTCAGGGTTAGGGTTATATCATGTATAGAGTAGGAGGGTTAGGGTTATATCATGTATAGAGTAGGAGGGTCAGGGTTATATCATGTATAGAGTAGGAGGGTTAGGGTTAGGGTTATATCATGTATAGAGTAGGAGGGTCAGGGTTATATCATGTATAGAGTAGGAGGGTCAGGGTTAGGGTTATATCATGTGTAGAGTAGGAGGGTCAGGGTTATATCATGTGTAGAGTAGGAGGGTCAGGGTTATATCATGTATAGCGTAGGAGGGTCAGGGTTATATCATGTATAGAGTAGGAGGGTTAGGGTTATATCATGTGTAGAGTAGGAGGGTCAGGGTCAGGGTTATATCATGTATAGAGTAGGAGGGTCAGGGTTAGGGTTATATCATGTGTAGAGTAGGAGGGTCAGGGTTATATCATGTGTAGAGTAGGAGGGTCAGGGTTAGGGTTATATCATGTGTAGAGTAGGAGGGTCAGGGTTATATCATGTATAGAGTAGGAGGGTCAGGGTTAGGGTTATATCATGTGTAGAGTAGGAGGGTCAGGGTTATATCATGTATAGAGTAGGAGGGTCAGGGTTATATCATGTATAGAGTAGGAGGGTCAGGGTTATATCATGTATAGAGTAGGAGGGTTAGGGTTATATCATGTGTAGAGTAGGAGGGTCAGGGTTATATCATGTGTAGAGTAGGAGAGTCAGGGTTAGGGTTATATCATGTATAGAGTAGGAGGGTTAGGGTTATATCATGTATAGAGTAGGAGGGTCAGGGTTTTATCATGTATAGAGTAGGAGAGTCAGGGTTATATCATGTGTAGAGTAGGAGGGTCAGGGTTATATCATGTATAGAGTAGGAGGGTCAGGGTTTATAGGTATATAGGAGGGTCAGGGTTATATCATGTATAGAGTAGGAGGGTCAGGGTTATATCATGTATAGAGTAGTAGGAGGGTTATATCATGTATAGAGTAGGAGGGTCAGGGTTATATCATGTGTAGAGTAGGAGGGTCAGGGTTATATCATGTATAGAGTAGGAGGGTCAGGGTTATATCATGTATAGAGTAGGAGGGTCAGGGTTATATCATGTATAGAGTAGGAGGGTCAGGGTTATATCATGTATAGAGTAGGAGGGTCAGGGTTATATCATGTGTAGAGTAGGAGGGTCAGGGTTAGGGTCAGGGTTATATCATGTATAGAGTAGGAGGGTCAGGGTTATATCATGTATAGAGTAGGAGGGTTAGGGTTTTATCATGTGTAGAGTAGGAGGGTTAGGGTCAGGGTTATATCATGTGTAGAGTAGGAGGGTCAGGGTTATATCATGTATAGAGTAGGAGGGTCAGGGTTATATCATGTGTAGAGTAGGAGGGTCAGGGTTATATCATGTATAGAGTAGGAGGGTCAGGGTTATATCATGTATAGAGTAGGAGGGTTAGGGTTATATCATGTATAGAGTAGGAGGGTTAGGGTTATATCATGTATAGAGTAGGAGGGTTAGGGTTATATCATGTGTAGAGTAGGAGGGTCAGGGTTAGGGTTATATCATGTATAGAGTAGGAGGGTCAGGGTTAGGGTTATATCATGTATAGAGTAGGAGGGTTAGGGTTATATCATGTATAGAGTAGGAGGGTCAGGGTTAGGGTTATATCATGTATAGAGTAGGAGGGTCAGGGTTATATCATGTATAGAGTAGGAGGGTTAGGGTTATATCATGTATAGAGTAGGAGGGTCAGGGTTATATCATGTGTAGAGTAGGAGGGTCAGGGTCAGGGATATATGTGTGTGTGTGTGTGTGTGTGTAGAGTGTGTGTGTGTAGAGTGTGTGTGTGTGTGTGTAGATTGTGTGTGTGTGTAGATTGTGTGTGTGTGTGAGATTGTGTGTGTGTGTGTGTGTGTGTGTGTGTGTGTGTGTGTGTGTGTGTGTGTGTGTGTGTGTGTGTGTGTGTGTGTGTGTGTGTCTCCCTCTCATTTTCCTCACCGTTATCTGGAGCCTGACAATATCTGCTGTTCGCTACAGAGTTGAGGTCCCAGATGACACCCTTTTCCCTGTGAAGTGCACTACTCTCCCATAGGGCTCTGGTAAAAAGAGTGCACTGTCTGCAGATTGTGTTACCATTTGGTACACTTTTTTTGCCAGCTTCCAAGTATTTGAAAATGCCTCAGACAAATCGAAATAGAATTTTGTAAACGTGTCTTCTGGGACTTTATAAACACAACAGGTTTGCATCATGGACCAGGTGTCTTCTGGGACTTTATAAACACAACAGGTTTGCATCATGGACCAGGTGTCTTCTGGGACTTTATAAACACAACAGGTCTGCATCATGGACCAGGTGTCTTCTGGGACTTTATAAACACAACAGGTCTGCATCATGGACCAGGTGTCTTCTGGGACTTTATAAACACAACAGGTCTGCATCATGGACCAGGTGTCTTCTGGGACTTTATAAACACAACAGGTTTGCATCATGGACCAGGTGTCTTCTGGGACTTTATAAACACAACATGTCTGCATCATGGACCAGGTGTCTTCTGGGACTTTATAAACACAACAGGTTTGCATCATGGACCAGGTGTCTTCTGGGACTTTATAAACACAACAGGTTTGCATCATGGACCAGGTGTCTTCTGGGACTTTATAAACACAACATGTCTGCATCATGGACCAGG
>NC_088400.1:4844796-4847296 GCF_034236695.1 Oncorhynchus nerka
TTTATTTTATTTAACCAGGTAGACTAGTTGAGAACAAGTTCTCATTTACAATTGCGACCTGGCCAAGATGAAGCAAAGCAGTTCGACACATACAACAACAGAGTTACACATGAAGTAAAACAAACATACAGTCAATAATACAATATAAACAAGTCTGTAAACAACGTGAGCAAATTAGGTGAGAAGGGAGGTAAAGGCAAAAAAGGCCATGTTGGCAAAGTAAATACAATATAGCAAGTAAAACACTGGAATGGTAGTTTTGCAATGGAAGAATGTGCAAAGTAGAAATAAAAATAATGGGGTGCAAAGGAGCAAAATAAATAAATTAAATACAGTTGGGAAAGAGGTAGTTGTTTGGGCTAAATTATAGGTGGGCTATGTACAGGTGCAGTAATCTGTGAGCTGCTCTGACAGTTAATGAGAAGGGTGTGCTTGAAAGGATGCACATAACTCTGCAATATTGGGTTGTAATTGGAGAGAGTCTCAGTCTTAAATCATTTCCCACACACAGTGTGTGTCTGTATTTAGTTTTCATGCTAGTGAGGGCTGAGAATCCACTCTCACATAGGTACGTGGTTGCAAAGGGCATCAGTGTCTTAACAGCGCGATTGACCAAGGCAAGACACTATGAGCGCAACCCTATCTGGCAGTGGCTCTCTGATTATATTCAATCTTCACAGAACTTGTTGCAATTTCGATGAGGATCTTTTGTTCAGATATCGGTAAGTGGACTGGAGGCAGGACATGAAAGGGATAACGAATCCAGTTGTTTGTGTCATTCATTTCAGGAAAGTACCTGTGTAATTGCACACCCAACTCACTCAGGTGCTTCGCTATATCCATTTGACATTGTCCGTAAGCTTGAGTTGATTTGCACACAAACAAAATCATACAATGATGAAAAGACCTGTGTGTTGTCCTTGTTAATGCAGACAGAGAAGAGCTCACACTTCTTTTAATCATAGACTAAATTTTGTCACATTGAATATAGTTGTGAATAAATCCCTGTATTCCTAGATTCAGATCATTCAGGTGAGAAAAAACACCCAGACAGGCCAGTCGTGTGAGAAACTCGTCATCGTGCAAGCGGTCAGACCAATGAAAATTATGATCAGTAAAGGAAACTTAAGAATATTTGGATTCTCAATGACATTGAGATGATTTCTGACGAGCTGTTCCTTCTTTTTCCGTAGTGCATTTCTGTATTGTTTAAGTGATTCAACATAGTGAAGGCGTAGACTCTCTATGTTTTTGGTTGGACAGGTTTCTCAATTTCTTTCTTAGGTTTTCTGTTAGAATGTTTATTATTTGATAGGGAAGCTTAGAGGTCATTTTTCTCTGTTAAGATCATTTCCTTTAGAATTTCTAGCCAAATGTAAAATGTTCCTGTTTTGATTCATTTAAGAGTGAGTTAGGTCTGCTCTACACTAAAGTAGCATACCCCCTGAGTCCCTTACCCGTTTCACCACCTGGTAGTTTGGTGGATGGGACGACCAGGTCTCTGTAACCTAGAGGTCCATGTTCCTGCTCTTTAGGCCAAAAACAGATTACCTCACAGGCCTTGGATATTCCAGGATGAGACCGTGAAGGCTTTGCGTTCCATAAAGTGACCAATGTGTGTCCAATCTCTCCCTCCTCTCTCTCTCTCACTCCACGTCTCTCTCTCTCCCTCCACCTCCATCTCTCCCTCTCTCTCACTCCACGTCTCTCTCTCTCCCTCCACCTCCATCTCTCCCTCTCTCTCCCTCCTCCCTCTCTCTCCCTCCTCCCTCTCTCTCACTCCTCCCTCTCTCTCACCCACGTCTCTCTCTCTCCCTCCACCTCCATCTCTCCTCTCTCTCACTCCACGTCTCTCTCTCTCCCTCCACCTCCATCTCTCCCTCTCTCTCCCTCCCCTCTCTCTCACTCCACGTCTCTCTCTCTCCCTCCACCTCCATCTCTCCCTCTCTCTCACTCCACGTCTCTCTCTCTCCCTCCACCTCCATCTCTCCTCTCTCTTCCTCCTCCCTCTCTCTCACTCCACGTCTCTCTCTCTCCACCTCCATCTCTCCTCTCTCCCTCCTCCCTCTCTCTCACTCCACGTCTCTCTCTCTCCACCTCCATCTCTCCCTCTCTCTCCCTCCTCCCTCTCTCTCACTCCACGTCTCTCTCTCTCCCTCCACCTCCATCTCTCCCTCTCTCTTCCTCCTCCCTCTCTCTCACTCCACATCCCTCTCTCTCCCTCCTTCCTCTCTCTCACCCACGTCTCTCTCTCTCCTCCACCTCCATCTCTCCCTCTCTCTCACTCCACGTCTCTCTCTCCCTCCACCTCCATCTCTCCCTCTCTCTCCCTCCTTCCTCTCTCTCCCTCCACGTCTCTCTCTCTCCCTCCACCTCCATCTCTCCCTCTCTCTCCCTCCACGTCTCTCTCTCTCCCTCCTCCTCCTCTCTCTCTCCCTCCTCCTCTCTCTCTCCCTCCACGTCTCTCTCTCCCTCCTCTCCTCCCTCCTCCTCTCTCTCT